>NC_067400.1:379498397-379790349 GCF_016432865.1 Antechinus flavipes | reverse complement strand
GACAGGTTCCGTTGTGTGCTCACTCACATCCAGACATATCCCCATTGTAAATGAGAAACTGTCAGTGATTTGTGAAATGTGTAACGGCTGTAGCAGGGTGTGGCAAACGCGCTTAAAAGTGTACCTCGCTAAAGTTTCGGGGCTGATCTCTTCTAGCCTGACTAGTGGAGGTCAGTCCTGGCCGGCCAGCTATTAAAGGATGCTTTAAATTAAATAATCAGGTCTGAGCTGTCTGTCTCATGCCTGTCCATTTCAGTTCCAGATCCCTATACTTTGATGGGGAAAATACCAGAGGATAGCACCTGGTTCAGTGTAATGGCTTTGAAAGATGCATTCTGGCAGAAGAGAGTAGGAATATTTTTGCCTTTGAATGGGAGGATCCAGACACAGGGAGGAAGCAACAGTATCGCTGGAATGTACTCCCACAAGGGTATAGGGAGTCACCCAATTTGTTTGGACAAGCTTTGGAAAGGATATTTGAGGACTTTGAATATCCTGAGGAGGGAATTAAAATACTACAGTACGTAGATGATTTGCTCATAGCAGGGAGAAAGAGGGATTGTGTAGCACAAACTACCATTGATCTGCTTAATTTTCTGGGCCGGAAGGGATTGAGAGTATGCCAAGAAAAATTACAGTTTGTAGAACGGGAAGTGAAGTATTTAGGGCCCCTGATAAGTGTGGCTCAGAAGAGATTGGATTTGACCGGGATTGAGGGAATCTTGCAGATGACTAGATCCAGGACAAAAAAGGAACTTAGGAAATTCCTGGGACTGGTGGGATATTGTAGAAATTGGATTAATGAGTATGCATTGTTAGCTAAATCTGTATATACCTATCTGTTAGAGGAAAAACCTAATCAAATAGAATGGAACTCTAAAACACAAGAAAGTTTTGAGAGTTTGAGAAAGGCTTTACTATCAGCCCCGGTGTTGATATTGCCATCTCTAAAAAAGCTCTTCCATCTATTTGTTGATACTGAATAAGGGGTGGCCTTAGGAGTCTTTGCACAAATAAAAGGGGGGGGCGGGGGCAGACATCCTATGGCTTTTCTGTCAAAGTTGTTAGACCCTGTGGCAAGAGGTTGGCCCACATGCCTACAGGCAGTAGCTGCAACAGCTGTATTAGTGGAAGAGAGCAGAAAATTCACATTTGGGGGAAGTCTTATAGTGAGTGCTCCCCATCAGGTTTGATCCATCCTAAATCAGAGGGCAGGAAGATGGCTAACTGATTCAAGAATATTAAAATATGAAGCAATCTTATTGGGAAAGGATGATTTAATATTATCACAAGATTCGAATCTAAACCCAGCTAGTTTCTTCTCTGCATCCCCGGGAGAGTACGTGCAGTTAGAGCAGGATTGTATCAATGTGGTGGACTTACAAACAAAGTCAGGGAAGACTTACAAGAGGAGGCCTTGCTAACAGGGGCCCGATGGTTCCTAGATGGATCCTCCAGAGTGGTGGAGGGAAGAAGACACAATGTGTAGGCTATTGTTGATGGGGATGGGTGATCGGTCATTAAATCAGGAGCCTTACCTAATAACTGGTCAGCCCAGACTTGTGAATTGTTTGCTCTCAATCAGGCATTAAAAGAATTGGGTGAAAGGAGTGGAACTAACTGACTCCAAGTATGCATGGGGAGTGGTACACATTTTTGGAAAGATCTGGGAAGAACCAGGCATGGTCAACAGCAAAGGGAAGGGACTGGCACATGAAGCCTTGGTGACTGAGGTACTGACTAATCTGATGACACCTAAAGTTTTGGCTATTGTTCATGTGAAAAGAGGAAATTCCTTTGAGGCCAAGGGAAACCATTTGGCTGGTGAAGAAGAAAAGTTAGCGGGGAGGGAGATTCTGTTAATCCTGAAGAAATGATGGTGTTAATACCAGCCCTGCCTCAACATTTACCTCCACCATCCTATACCCAGGAGGAGAAACAGAGGCTCCAGTCTTTAGGGGCCCATGAGGATGCAAAGGGACATTGGTTTCTCCCTGGTTGCACAGAAGTACTGACCAAAGCAGTCATGAGACAGGTGATCCAATATCTGTACCAGGGTAGCCATTGGGATGTCCAGAATATGTGTGATACTGTACGTACTAAGTTTGTAGCCCCTGGATTATACACACTGGGTCGTCAGATAACAGATGGCTGCATTGTCTGTTGAAGGACAAGCAGGGTGGCCCTTTGGCGAGCCCCAATGGGCGGAAGGACCCCTGGCATTAGACCCCTTCAGAGTATACAAGTGGACTTCACCGAATTGCCCCCTGTGAGGCATCTCAAATATCTGCTGGTCATAGTGGACCATCTGACCTCTTGGGTGGAGGCTTTCCCCCTCTGTCAGGCTACGGCCTCTACTGTAGTGAAGGTCCTCCTTGAACAAATAATTCCGAGGTATGGGATGGTGGGACTCACTGATTCAGACCAGGGTACACACTTTATAGCAAGACTGCTCATAAGCTCTAGTTAAAGCCTTAGAAATATGCTGGGAGTTTCATACTCCGTGGCACTCTCCTTCCTCAGGAAAAGTGGAAAGGATGAATCGGGAAATTAAAAAAAAAAGAAAGAAAGAAAAACAACTTACAAGGTTGACATAAGAAACTCAGTTATCTTGGACTAAGTGCCTTCCTCTTGCTTTGCTGAGAATTAGGACAAAGCCTTGTAGGGACATTGGTGTCTCCCCCTATGAATTATTGTTTGGCCATGCTTACCCTGGGCTAATGAACACAGAGAAATCAGACCCAATTTTTGAGACTAAAGACCTATTCCTTAGAAAATACGTTATGATTCTGACAGAACATCTAAAAGCATTGCAACTAAAAGGTCTCATTGCTCAGACTCCCCCTTTAGGATTTGTGGTGCACCCATTTAAATCAGGAGATTAGGTCCTGATTCATTCCTGGAAAGAGGACAAGCTGATTCCAAGTTGGGATGGGCCTTTCCAGATCCTGCTGACTTCAGATACGATGATATGTGCCAAAGAGAGAGGTTGGACACATCACACTCGAGGCCAAGGTCCCGTGGATGCACCAAAGAAGTGGGCAGTAGAGACTGATCCAGGAACATTGAAAGTGCACCTGAAATTACAAGATGCCTAGCAAAGACTGATGAATTGTGCATATAAAATCTTTTTGACTTGTCTCATTTGGGGAACTCTCTTGGGACTTTTCTTGTTTGTATTAGATATTACATTTTGTTGAACTGTATTGTTAGGATTAGGGATGTTATATACTATCAGGAAGAATGGGGTTTGAACCAAACCCAAAGGGTTGGGGACTGTGCCTTGTATACACATGTGTAATTTTATGTGGGTACACCTTTTGTACTGGTACCTCGAGAGCAGTGGGGTAGGAAAATACCTTTTAAACCCTGATCCAAACAATAGCCACTAGCTTTAGATTGACTGACTATTGGAGATGTGGGGGACCTGATCAACTTTCACAGTGGCCCTGAGTTCCTGTTCCCTTGTCTCCGGCCTGGATCTTGAGCAACGGGTTAGTGATACACAATGGAACAGGTTTCTGGTCAGCTGAAGAAAAGCATCGCTGGCCCCTGACCAGTACAGCTTTAGGGAGATATTGCCTGAATCAGTCTGGTACAGGGTCATGGATGGGAGAAAGTGAATGTACATGGACATTTACTCGCAGGCCAGAGAAGGGAGCTGTCCTCGACTGCAGTAGGTATGTGAATAGATAGAACCAAACCAGTATAACTTGATGTGATGGATCAGTGGTTCGCTGTATCCAACGTTCTAATAGTAGTGAGGGGTGTGTGAGGAAAATGCCACCTGCCTGTTTAATCCCTGACCCAGAGGGACCCCAGATATGGACATGTGTAACCTTGAATAGCACAGCAGCGGCTTCAACTTACACTTCGATGGAATGGAAGTGGGAGAATTGAGAAGGCCCTGTTAGGAAAATGTTTAATAATTTCTGGAGCCATCAGAATCTAACTGGGGAAAATGGTTGCACCTGCCAATGGGTAGTTGAAAGTCATCTTTGGAGATGTAATTCTAATACGGGAGGAGGGCCTCAGGTCCCTGGGATGTCAGGTATTTTCCGCCTTCAAGCAGACCCTTACTATTTTGGTATGATGATAATCCTGCCCTGAAGGGGCATTATTGGATCTGTGGTCAGAGGGCTTATACCCATTTACCCAAAAATTCGACTGGGGTTAGTTATATAGGTATAATTAGACCTAAATTTTTCTTTCTCTCATCAAACGTTGGCAGGCGATTGGGGATACGCTTATACGAGGATTTGGAAAGGGAAACATGAAATGCTGACCACTCCCTAACCCACATTGATACTTCTCTGACCCAGACAAATGATGCCAATGGGTGGGAGATGCCTGGCCTCCGAAGAGAATCATAAAAGATTGCGGACCAGCAACAGGGGCCCAGGATGGTAGTTGGGGGCACCGAATGCCGATATATGTGTTAAAGTGGTTGATCAGGCTACAGGCAGTGCTTGAGATAACTTCTTAACCAAACTGCTCAGGCCCTTGCTCTGTTAGTTGATCAGGCCCCCCTGACAAGAGAAGTAGTTCTATAACATAGATTAATTTTAGATTATCTGTTAGCAGAGGAAGGAGGGGTCTGTGGGAAACAAAACCTGTCCACCTACTGTATGCAGATTGATGACAATGGACTAGCAGTAAAAGAAATTACCAAGGGCATTCGCAGGTTAGTTCATGTGCCTGTACAAGTTTGGAAATCTCCCTTTACAAATGGCTAGTGGTCTTGGTTTGATGGTGGCTGGTGGAAACAACTGTTGGGATATGGGTTAATAGCTATAAGTGTAATCATCCTGTTGCCACTATGTTTTACCCTGTATGATTACATTGATAACAAAAATAGTTCGGAGCTCACTGTCAAGAATCTTACAGACAGAAGATGCCATTAAAATGATGATTTTAGGGAAGGAGGGATGGCAGGCCAGAGCAGGGGATGATCCTGTTGAAGAGATTAATAAGCAATGTGTAGAAATGTTAGTCGAATTTGACCACAATGTTAGTTCTTCATGAGGAAATATATATACATACATATTTATGAATAACAGAGGGGATTGTGTGGAAAGGTGAAGAACTTACAGATGAAGCACATATTGAGCAGAGACTGTTAACTAAAGTAGATCAGGTCTACAGGCCCCAGTCACGTGATTTGAGATGATATCTGGACTGCATTCCATTGTCCAAAGAAGTAATTAAGTGGCCGAAGTTGTATATCACCCTTTTCACTGCATTTCACTGCAGGGTGGGAGCCTGGGGGATGCCATTAAAATTGCAGACTTACATAACAATATCCAATAACGTTTCAACCCAACATCAATTGAGGATGATGGCAGCGCACGTCTTCATTTCCAAATGGTGTTATTTAATGAATGATGATAAGAGAATATTAATTAAGATCAATTATAACATACTGTGTTTAGATATTAAGCTAAGTAATTATAATAAATTATATTCTGACCAAACTGGGGGATAAAAGTTTATGAAACCAATCATAACCTATAGAGGGTGGGATTTGGGGGCTTCTTTGTCTGAAATGTATAAAAGTTGAATCCTTGCTGTTCTTTTGGGCTCACAGGCCAGGACGGTCCGCTTCTCGAGATTATAATAAATTCTTTCTATCCATCATTTGGAGCGAGTCCTGAGTAGTCAGTTTGGGTAGGTGCAATTGCCCCAAACACCACCTATATGTAATCATTGGAAAAAATGATGATCCTATTGAGGTAAAACAGTGTGGCCCTTAACAAAAGAAAAGATTGTAGATCTTCAAGACATAGTGGAACTACAATTATGACAAAAGCACATAGACCCATCTGTCAGCCCTTGGACTTCCTTTGTATTCATTATTAAAAAGAAATCAGGAGAATCGAGAATGTTGACTGATTTGAGCCAAGTCAATAAACAAATGCATACCATGGGTGCTTTACAATCTGGCCTGCCTTCACCTCCTGTTTTGCCACCAGGATGGCCTATCTGAGTTGTAGACAAAAAAACATTGTTTTATTCTGTACCCACTGCATCTTCAGATAGGGTTAGACTTGCATTTTCAATTCCCTCCATTAACTATGCTGATCTCTATAAATGATATAAGTGGCTTGTTTTACCCCAAGGGATGAAAAATAGTCCCACAATGTGTCAAGAATTTATTGCAAAATTGCTAGCTATTGTATGGATGACTTGCTGGGTGCCCATAAAGGTGCTTCTATCTTGGAGCAAGTTTTACAAGAAAAGAGATACTACCATTAAAATCGCATGATTTTGGAAGTAGCACCAGAGAAAGTAAAAATATACCCTCCTTTTCAGTACTTAGGTTTTCATGTATCAACAGATAGTATAAGGTCAAAAAAGTTGCAGATCAGAAAGATAGATTAAAAACTTTGAATGATTTCCAAAAGCTTAGGGATGACATACAATGGCTTCACCCCAAACTGGGATTGTCTAGTGTACAATTGGCTCCTTTGCATGATATTTTGAGAGGAGATTCACATTTAAATTCTTCATGTCAGCTTACCTATAAAGCACTGCAAATAGTTGAACAAAGTATTTCAAAGACTCAAACAAGTTCCAATAGCCCCAGAGAAAGGATTAAGCATAACATTGTTAGATACTCTTGAATATCAAGAAAAGACTATTGTAGAATGGATGACACCCCCCCATGCAGTTAAACACTCATTAAGCCCATATGTTACCATGATAGCCAGATTATTAATTGAGGAAGTTAAAAAGATCATTTTGTCTGGATGTCCTATAATTTCAATATACATCCCCTTTTCTACAGGACTCCTCAATGACTTGTTTCAGACATCATTAGAGCGGCAGTTATGATTTCAATTTCCCTTGTCCTATTTACATGGCTCTCCTTTACCTAATGCCAAATTGTATGCTACATGGGCCTGGGTGATACCCAGAATGATTGCTGACAAGCCTTTTTCACAGGGTCTTAATGTTTTTACTGATGCCACTAAACATAATAAGGCAGCTTGTTTTATCAAGCTCAACCAAAAATATGTATATGATACTCCTTTTGAGTCTACACAACAAAATGAATTGCTTGCCATTTTACAAGCTCTAAAGATTTGGCCTAAGGACATTAACTTGCTTTCTGATAGTGCTGCTTAAGTTGTTTTTTTTTTCTAAAACATTGAAAAACAGCACATTTAAAATTTAACCAATCTCTATATTTCAGTTATTTGTTGAAATGCAATCATAGTTAAGACCATTCCATGGCAAAATATTTCCTTATCATATATGGTCACATGCTGATCTCCTAGGCCCCCTATCCACTCCTAGAGAAAATAGTAGTCAAAATGCTTTCCCTTAACATCCTAGAAGCACTAAAGGCTCACAACAAATTCCATGTGTCAGCTAAAACATTAAGGGCATAATCTCTCATTACAAATCAGGAAGCTAGACTGATAGTAAAGTCTTGCATATCTTGTGTTCCTTAGCAGAAATCCCCTGTAGGTCCATTGCCTATTACTCCTAAAGTTGATCACCCAAATGATATTTGGCAAACAAATGTCTCACACACACAATCATCTCTTGGGACCCAGGAGTGTTTGCACGTGTCTGTGAATACACTCTGGTCTTACTTATACTAACACCAGCAAATCTGAGGGAGTTGGGGCCATATAACTCTTCTTTGTGCTGCTGTGCAATTCATGGGCTTTCCAGTAATGTTAAAAACTGACACTGCTCCGGCCTACACCTCAGCTCCATTCAAAGCTTTTTGTGCAGAGATGTATATGTCACATGTTACTGGCGTCCCTTATAATCGACAAGATCAAGGGATAGTAGAGCACTGACATAGAGACATTAAGACACTACTTCAGGAATTTATAAAACGGGGAATACAGGACAGGACCCACTATCATGACCGTGACATCCTACCTTAGGGTGTTTTCACCATTAATTTTTTGCTTAAGTCCCACAGACAAATTTTATCCCCTCCTGTCAGGGACTCCTTGAGCACCATCCCCATGATGCCCTGTGACACAACCTATTAGGGCCATGTGGTGAGAGCTCTGCATTACACGGATCTTCATAAAATATTGACATGGGGGCGAGGGCATGTTTGTGTTTCCACAGGTGGTGGAGAAGAAAAATGAATTCTAACAGACACATCTGCATCGTTGGGGAGAAAGCAAATACCCCATAAGATCCAACATGTTACAGCATGTCACCTTCCAAACTCACGAGTGCCCTTTACCTCCAGCAGCCATCCAGAAGACGACAGCAGAAAACAAGAGGCTCAAGCCCTGTGGGGACTTCTACAATGCTGTTTACACTCCTCAGCATTCAAACTCTTAACAACAGCCACTGCACAATACTGGACTGATTTTCCTTTCCCACCATGGCAACGAACTGTGACTTGGGAGGACAAACTTGCCGATATCACTACAAATAATGCCATGCTATTATGGGGATACCTGAAACCTATAGGAACCTTAGACCTGCCAGCCTTTAATTTCCTGGGCAAGGCTAATGGTGTTCCCATGTATTTTGGTAAAAATGTTACCAAAACCTGGCCTCTTCAGTTAGAACCACACAAAAATAGGCAAAAGAACATGCCAAAGGATTGGGGAAATATTGGTGAATATGGAAAATGTATACTACTTCAGTAATCACTGATGAAAACAATACTCATAATTTCACTAGGTACCCCCCAAATACCACTATATAAGGACACTCCCACAACATGGGTCCACAACCCACCATGGAAGAAATATTATAACATATTCCACGGTCACTGCGGACTGTCCTTTAGCAAAAACATTTCATTGGGGAGGAGATTATATAAGGCCTGATTTGTCACACACAGGAACACTAGTAAAGGATCTCATACAAACTAGAGATAGAAAGGAGTTCCCTGGCTTGTAGAGGGCTTTTTTCAGTCTTGATTGTATGAATCATACAGAATTTGTGGGCACTACAGGAATTAATTTTTAAATTAGGAAATAGATCTCTATACAAGCTTGTATAACTTATCCTCAAGCATTCATTATTAGCAGGGACAAGCAAGGAAAACTGTCTATAAAACACAATAACATATCAGGAATATTTAATATTATCTGCGTAAATTGCATTTTAACATCCCATGAAGATCATAGGAAAGAGCAAGTTATAACTGTAGAACAGCCCTCTTTTGCTAGTTTCCCCACTTCACCAAATCGTTCCTCGCATCAATCACCAAGAGATAATTCATTATAAATGATATTTGATACCATAGGAAAAAGGACAAAATGATTTGTTAGATTTTTACTTGTCACCTAATATCTACTTGTTACTTTTATTACTCTTTCAGCTATAGCTTTTCAAACTGGCACACAGTCCACTGCTTTTGGTGAAGAACTAATCAAACATGTCTCCGTGGCATTTCATCATCAACAGAAAATAAATATTTAAAAGAAAAAGAAATTTATTTTAAAAATCAGTGATATTATTATGGATATACATATTGTACATACATATCCCTCACCTAGTAAATATGACACTACTACTAATATCACTTGGGGAAAAAATTAGAATGCACCTATAAGGCAATTGGCATTCTTTTAATCCACATTGGACATGAGGGATTTGAATGACATATCACTGAACATATCCAGACACCAGGAATTGACCCTGGGGACTGACCTACAACAAATGAAGACTGTAGGCAATATAACTTGTTTTGTTATACCTTGGACCAACTTTTATTTTGCTTGTGGTGTTATTGATCTGCTTGCCTGGATTATTGAAAAGGTTCCTTTGATCTGTCAGCCAAAATAAGCACTGAACTTGGCTACTCTAAAAAAGGGGGAATTGTTGAGTGTTAAGGGACAGGTCAATTCTCTGAGAGCCTCCACAGCTGTGGATCAAAACATCTGAAGGAGTTACAAGGCAGCCTTTGCTGACACAGGTGTTGCAGACTAGGAATGAGATAAATTGGAGGCAGAGGGAAGAGGACAGAGGTCAGACAATGCAATGGCCTCTCAGAGAGGTCAGAGAACAGCAACTGCTCCTCTCACAAGAGGAGATCCATTCTAGGTTGGCTCTCCAAGCAGCCAAAGTCAGGTGGCTCCAGTGTATTCCAACAGCTCTCATGAGTAATCCAACAGTTGAGGACCATGCAAAGTGTGAAAACTAGACAGCCCATTAAGCGTTAACAGGGATTTACACGTCAAGGTTGACCCATTCTCACAGTCTTGCAGCTGTGTACTACAGTACACTTTGAGAGTCAAGGAAGTGAAGGATTGCAAAACAGTATCTACTGTTATCTTTTAAGCTGAGCCAGCAGATAACTTGGAACCAACATGACCCTGACAACTGGAGATATATGTCTGAAGGTCATAAAAACAGAGTAAACAAAAAGCAGACATTGCTTGCAAAAATAATGTATGCTTTCCTTTTAACTGATAACAATCTTGCTGTCTTGTGAAAACATATACACAAACATACAGATATACCATAGGTATTCACTGACAAACTATACCCTGTTGTCTCCTTGTGCCATTTTCTCATTTAATATAATCTATTCTGCTGGACAGAATTAGATCCCAGCAACTTGTAACAGACACTACTGTTTTAATATAGTTTGACATGTAAAGTGGGAAACTTTTGGAACCCAATTTTTCATAAACTTTTCTAACCCATATTAGAACTGTTTTAATTTTCACATCTTAGGCTTTTCTCAGTCTTTCTCAGTCTCAGGTCCTTAACTATCTCTTTAGCTGTAGTAGATTTTTCCTTTTATATATCAATTTTTCTCTGTCCACTGTCATCCTGACACTATGCTCTCCTAGTACCTCTTCTCCGGGGTTGTATACTTCCCATTTCTTTATGGTGGATCAAATTCCATTTCATGGAATACGATTGAGTGTCCTCTAGCAATTCATCCCCTATAAAATATCTTTACACTCTTTCCTCTCAATCTTATGAGATCCCTTTGGATGTATGAATATATCTCTGCAGAAGATACTTGGCCACTGGGCTTTTAAGTGTCGGATTATGCCTTTAAGGATATGTTGTTCTCTATGTCATACTCCATCTACATCTGGCTTGCTGCAACCTGTCTAATCACGATTCTAATGAAAAAAGTGATAACTATATTACCATAGCTGAAAGGGAAATTTTGCATGACATCCATGTATTACAGCCCTAGATAATCGAGTAGGAGAAGACTAGGGCTTGCATCATGCCATTCTGTAGAGTAGAATTCCAAGTTCTTGAATGGACAGGTTATAATTTGAAAAGTGAGGTTTAGGTGTTGTAGAACTTCTCATCCATCCATCTATCCTGTGGATAGAATTCTGATGAATACAAGACAGTATCTTCAATCCAATCATGAAATGTGATGTTGATACCCATAAGAATGTCTATACCAATATGATATCATACCATGTCTGGTGGTAGAGCAAGAGATTACAACTCTTAAGAAGTTCTAGCTTTATGAAAAATTAAGATCACTTCCCCACCTAAGCACAATGTGAAGATTGGATGACTAGATTAACTTGGGGATGACTTCATTTTTTGAAAATGTTTCCAAATGTAATGTTGTTGGGCTTTTTGGTTCTTGTCAAGAGTTGTGAAGTCCTTGCCCTCCCCAAAGGGCAGAAATGAGGTTGCCAAGGTTTTTGGTTTTCTGGTGGTTGACTCAGGATATTAAAACCAAGTTTTTTAACTTAGAAGAGCATTTTATGGACGTTAGAGGCAAATAGCCAAACCATGTGTTTCTCCAAGAAATCTGATATTTGCTTATCAGTCATTCTAAATATTAAATAATTAGCTGTTACTTGCCTCTATAACGGCTGCCATCAGTTCACAAGGGAGTCATTTAAGAAATGCAGGAGAGAAGGAAGGGACCAGGAAAGAAAAAAAATGCTTCCATGTAATCTTCTTTTAAATATGGTAGTGGTGGTGGTGATGGTGGTGGGGGTTATGTCAGAGTTTTAATGTAATTTTCCCAGGAGCTATGTGGGGATCTGCTTATGGGACAGCTACAAGTGCCAGCCCCGTGCCCTGATTCATAGACAAGGAGTGAAGAAGTGGGACTCAGCAGAGTGGGAAAAAGAGGAATCCTATTCAGGGTTACACCAATGCTAATGTACATGTATCTGTATATGTAATCACTTACAATTGCCTAAATTCTCAGATTACTTCTATTTCTGTATTTTAACAACGTCAATATATCATGCACCAAGGTATTCAGATAGCAGATAAAAGATAATAGAATACCTGACAGATGTCCTGCAGATGCATTTCTTAGAAGCCAGTAATCATGCTTTTCTCCAAAGATTCTTGGTAATATAAATCAGCAAGGTTAGACACATGTCTTAACTTCTCAGAAGACCTGACACCTGCAGGGGAGGAATGGAGAAACCGAGCCAAACTTGATTAGCAAATTTCTCCAAGGACAAAAGGGTCTAAACTTTTTTCCAGGTATCCCCTTATTATCTGTGACTTTCAACAGAGCTGTATGAAATTGCTGTCTGTCCTTGAGGGAGGGGAGGAATTTTGCCAGTATACAGACTATAAAACTGGTTTATAAAAGGGCATAAATTAAAGAACAAAACCTCCTATTTAGCCTACCCCTTCCCTTTTCTCTTTTCCCCTGCAGCTTTTCTATAAGATGAGAGAAGTCTGTTGGTGAAACAAAATATGTCTAATATTCTTTCTTTAAGCCAAATCTGATGAGAGTAAGATTCACACAATGTTCATCCTCCTCACTTCCTTCCCTCAATTATTATAGGTTTTCTTTGCCTTTTTCTGAGATGTAATTTCCCTCACTTTCCCTCCATGTTCTCCTTTTTTTCTGGTAAATACCCCTTTCCACCTCTACTTTCTTTTTTATATTGTAAATCTGTTGTAAATTGTAAATCTGTAAAATCAGATTATACATGCACTCTCTATGTATATCCATAACAGAAATACAGTTTCTCAAGAGTTCTTTTTACCTTTTTTAGGCTTCTTTTGAGTTCTGTATTTGGAGGTCAAATTTTTGGTTTATCTCTGTTCTTTTCATCAAAAATAAACGGAATTCACCTGTTTCATTGAATGTCAATCTCTTTCCTTAAAAGAAAATGCTGAGTTTAGCAAGGGAATTTATTCTTGGCTGCATTCAAAATCCCTTAGCCTTTTGGAATATCAGATTCCAGGCCCTTCAATCCTTTAAAGTGGAAGCTGCTAGGTCCTGGCTTAACCCTCCTCAGTATTTGAATTGTTTCTTTCTGCCTGCTTATAATATTTTTGTCTTGGTCTGATAGTACTGAAATTTAGTCACAATATTCCTTGGAGTTTTAATTTTGGGGTCTCTTTCAGGAGTAGTGTCATGAATTCTTTAAATGGTTATTTTACCTTCTGATTCTATGGCATCTGGGCAGTTCTCTCTCATGATTTCCTGAAAAATAGTGTCTAGGCTCTTTATATCATCATAGTTTTCAGATTTCAATACTCCTTAAATTCTCTCTTGTAGATCTATTTTCCAATTCAATTGTTTTCCCAGTTAGGTATTTTTCATTTTTTTTTCCATTTTTTAATTTTGCTTGACTGATTCTTATTGTCTTATTGAATCATTCATTTCAATTTGTTCAGTATTGAATTTTAGAGAATTATTTTCTTCACCTTTTAAATTTCTTTTTGTATTTGTCAAATGGAATTTTTTAATGAATTTTGTTTTATAGGATTTTTTTTCCCACTTCACAAATTCTTTTTTTTTTTTAAAGGAGTTATTTTCTTTTTCTGTTTCACAAATTCTGGTTTTCTGGGAGTTTTCATTTTCTATATGATCAAATCTATTTTTTAAAGATTTCTATGCCTTTTCCAAACTTCTTGCAATATTTTCATTTCCTTTATCCATTTTTCTTCTAGCTTTCTTTTGAAATTCTTTTAAATTTCTTCTAGGAATAGATTAGTTGATCAGTGGAAAAGGTTAGGTTCACAAGACAGAATTGTCAACTATAGCAATCTAGTGTTTGACAAACCCAAAGATTCTAACTTTTGGGATAAGATTTCATTATTTGATAAAAACTGCTGGGATAACTGGAAATTAGTATGGCAGAAATTAGGCAAGGACCCACACTTAACACCATATACCAAGATAAGATCAAAATGGGTCCATGATCTAGGCATAAAGAACGAGATTATAAATAAATTGGAGGAACATAGGATAATTTATCTCTCAGACTTGTGGAGGAGAAAGAAATTTGTGACCAAAGATGAACTAGAGACCATTACTGATCACAAAATAGAAAATTTTGATTATATCAAATTAAAAAGCCTTTGTACAAACAGAACAAATGCAAACAAGATTAGTAGGGAAGCAACAAACTGGGAAAACATCTTTACAATTAAAGGTTCTGATAAAGGCCTCATTTCCAAAATATATAGAGAACTGACTCAAATTTATAAAAAATCAAGCCATTCTCCAATTGATAAATGGTCAAAGGATATGAACAGACAATTTTCAGATGATGAAATTGAAACTATTACCACTCACATGAAAGAGTGTCCCAAATCACTAGTGATCAGAGAAATGCAAATTAAGACAACTCTGAGATATCACTACACACCTGTCAGATTGACTAAGATGACAGGAAAAAATAATGATGAATGTTGGAGGGGATGCGGGAAAACGGGGACACTGATGCATTGTTGGTGGAGTTGTGAACGAATCCAACCATTCTGGAGAGCAATCTGGAATTGTGCCCAAGAAGTTATCAAGCTGTGCATGCCCTTTGATCCAGCAGTGTTTCTATTGGGCTTATACCCCAAAGAGATACTAAAAAAAGGAAGGGGACCTGTAAGTGCCAAAATGTTTGTAGCAGCCCTGTTTGTAGTGCCTGGAAACTGGAAAATGAATGGATGCCCATCAATTGGAGAATGGCTGGATAAATTGTGGTATATGAATGTTATGGAATATTATTGTTCTGTAAGAAATGACCAACAGGATGAATAGAGAGGCTTGGAGAGACCTACATGGACTGATGCTAAGTGAGATGAGCAGAACCAGGAGATCATTATACACTTCGACAACGATATTGTATGAGGATGTATTCTGATGGAAGTGGATTTCTATGACAAAGAGACCTAACTGAGTTTCAATGGATAAATGATGGACAGAAACAGCTACACCCAAAGAAGGAACACTGGGAAACGAATGTGAACTATTTGCATTTTTGATTTTCTTCCCGAGTTATTTTTACCTTCTGAATCCAATTCTCCCTGTGCAACAGGAGAACTGTTTGGTTCTGCAAATATGTATTATATCTAGGATATACTGCAACATATTTAACATATATAGGACTGCTTGCCATCTGGGGGGGGGAGGGAGGGAGGGGAAAAAATGAAATATAAGCGAGTGCAAGGGATAATGTTGTAAAAAATTACCCTGGCATGGATTCTGTCAATACAAAGTTATTATTAAATAAAATTATATATATATATATGAAAAAATAAATAAGTAAATTTCTTCTAGGAACGTTTTGTGTAGGGACCACGTTATAGCACCTTTTGGAGTTTTATCTGGAGACGTTCTGCTTTTAGTCTCCTCAGGATTTGAAATCTGTTTTTCTTTTTCACCATGAAAACTGTCTATTGTCTTTGCTTTTCCAAGTTTTCCAAATTTCCTTTACAAGCAGCAGCATCCTCTATAAGCAATCATGGCTGCACTGGGTCAGTGCTGACTCACTTCTAATGCTGGGTGGGCAAGGTCAGGTCCCATGAGATTCTGGCATTTGTGGTTTACTCTTTACCTTTTGTGTTTGTGTTAGATGTTTTCTACCTTTTCTACTTATTTACTGACATGCAGCTAGGGCAGAGTAGCTAACACTATTGTAGGTGTTCTTCGAAATTATCTTCTGCTGGTAATTCGTTGTATTCCTAATATTAGTGAATTCTGCCTGTCCAGACTGGCTGCATTTGCTAATTAGTCTGAAGGTTTTAGGAGAAGATTGGAAAGAAACTTGTGTCCTCTCCACCATCTTGGCTCAGTTCCCAGAAGACCCTAGGCTAAATAGAAGGCAATCCAGAAATATTAGGGGAAAGGTGTATAGGAGCAGGACTGCTTTATGCAAGTAGTGCTCATAAGTAAAATACTGGGGAGGAGGTAAATAGGAAAAGGAAAAAAGGAAAGTATAATTTGGGGTTAATGAGATGGCAGGAAATACAGAATTAGCAGTTGTAACAATAAAGTTAAATGGGGTAAACTCTCCCATAAAGCATAAGCAGATAGCAGACTGGATTAAAAACCCAAATCTTACAATATGTTGTTTACAAGAAACACGTTTAATACAGAGCAATACATAGAGGAAAGGTAAAAGGCTAGAGTAGAATGTATTATGCTCCAGGTGAAGTAAAAAATCAAGGTTAGCCATCCTTATCTCAGGTCAAGCAAAAGCAAAAAAATTGATCTGATTTTAAAAGATAAGGACATGATATCTTGCTAAAGGGCACCATAGGTAATGAAGTAATATCAATATTAAACATATATGTACCAAGTGGCATGCCATCAAAATTCCTAAATGAGAAGTTAAGACAGTTGAAAGAAGAAATAGACAGCGAAACTATAATAGTGGAAGATCTCAACCTTTCACTATCAGAACTAGATAAATCAGACCACAAAATAAATAAGTTAATGATATAAGTAGAATACTAGAAAAGTTAGGTATCATAGATTTTTTTTTATTATTATAGCTATTTTGGGGTATTTTTTCAGCATTGACAATTGCAAAACCTTTTATTCCAATTTTTCCCCTCCTTCCCCTCACCCCCTCCCCAGATGGCAGGTAGACCAATACATGTTAAATATGTTAAAGTATATGCTAAATACAATAGATGTATACATGTCCATACAGTTATGTTGCTGCACAAGAAGAGTCAGACTTTGAAATAACGTGCCATTAAACTGTGAAGGAAATAAAAAATGCAGGCAGACAATAACAGAGGGATTAGAAATGCTATGTAGTGGTTCAGACTCATTTTCCAGAGTTCTTTCGCTGGGTGTAGCTGGTTCTATCATTATTGAACAAATGGAACTGGTTTGGTTCATCTCATTGTTGAAGAGAGCCACGTCCATCAGAATTGAACATCATATAGTATTGTTGTTGAAGTGTATATAATGATCTCGTCCTGCTTATTTCACTTAGCATCAGTTCATGTAAGTCTCTCTGAGCCTTTCTGAAATCATTCAGCTGGTCATTTCTTACAGAACAATAATATTCCATAACATGCATATACCATAATTTATTCATCCATTCTCCAATTGATGGGCATCTGTAGAGGGCTGTAATTATTGAGTCAATGCACAGAGGTCAGGACTACTGAGCACTTGAGGCTAACTACCGATTGGACAATACTCTATGGGCATTTGCTTGGAAAATGGTCCTTTCCACTATCCGTGCTGGCTCAATGATTGGTGTATACAAAGTATTGTAGGAGGGATTAGGGGGTGGAGTAAGACTAGCCAGAGTTAGTCTTTGGTGGTAGATGAGGGAGAAGATGGTAGCAGAGAGTTTCTTCCATCCCTTTCATTTCTACTCCTAAAGACCAAGAATAAAGAATAAGGCCATTTGCTTATCCTAACTGGCTGATTCTGAGGTATCTGGGGTTCTAGCATGGTTGTCACAAGCATCCACTCAGTTTCCAGTTTCCGGCCACTACCAAGAGGACTGCCACAAACATTCTTGCACATACAGGTCCCTTTCCCTTCTTTAAGATCTCTTTTGGATATAAATCCATAGTATCACTGCTGGATCAAAGGATATGCATAGTTTGATAACTTTTTGAGCATAGTTCCAAATCATTCTCCAGAATGGCTGGAGGTATTCACAATTCCACTAATAATGTATCAGTATCCCACATCTCCCACCTCTCCAATGTTCAACATTATATTTTCCTGTCATCCTAGCCAATCTGACAGGTGTGCAGTAGTATCTCAGAGTTGTCTTAATTTGCATTTCTCTGATTAATAATGACTTGAAGCATTTTTTCATATGGTGAGAAATAGTTTCAATTTTTTCATCTGAAAATTGTCTATTCATACCCTTTGATCATTTATCAATTGGAAAATGGCTTAATTTCTTATAAATCAGAGTCAATTCTCTATATATTATAGAAATGTATGATAGATCTTTGAAGTACATTCAATGGAGACAGAAAGGAGTATAATTTCTTCTTTGCAGTTCATGGAACCCATACAAAAATTGACCATATATTAGTATATAAAGACCTCAAAATTAAATGCATAAAGGAAGAAATAGTAAATGCTTTTTAAAAAAATTATGATGCAATAAAAAGCCAGGGAATAATAGACCAAAAAGTAATTGAAATTAACTCTCATCCTAAAGAATGAATAGGTGAAACAGAAAAAAAAAAAAAAAAAAACACAATAATTTCATCAAAGAGCATGCCATACCAAAATATGTGGAATGCAGCCAAAGTGGTAATAAGGGGAAATTATATCTCTCTAGGTGCTTACTTGCATGGAAAAGAGAAAGAGAAGATCAATGAATTGGGCTTCTAACTAAAAAAGCTAGAAAAAGAACAAATTAAAAATCCCCAATCAAATATCAAACTTGAAATTCTAAAAATAAAAGGAAATATCAATACAATTGAAAGTAAAAATATAAATATTGAATTAATAAATAAAACTAAGAGTTTTATGAAAAAAATCCAACAAAATAGATAAACCTTTAGATAATTTGATTAGAAAAAAGGAAAGAGGAAAATCAAACTGTTAGTCAAAAATGAAAATGGAGAACTTTCCACCAATGAAAAGGAAATTAGAGCAATAATTAAGAGTTATTTTGCCTAACTTTATGCCAATAATTTTCATAACCTAAGCAAAATAAAGGAATGCCTACAAATATGTAGATTGCCCAGATTATTAGAAGAAGAAATACATTACTTAAATAGGGCCCTTTTTGAAAAAAAGAAATAGAATAAGCTATTAATCAACTTCCTATGAAAAAATCCCCAGGACCAGATGGATTTACATGTGAATTCTACCAAATATTTAAAGAACAATTAATTCCAATACTACATAAGCATTGGAAAAAGAGGGAATGGAGGATTCCTACCAAATTCCTTTAATGACACAGGCATGGTACTGATATCTAAACCAAATAGGATGAAAACAGAAAAAGAAAAGTATAGACCAATCTCTCTCATAAATATGGATGCTAAAATCTTAAATTAAATATTAGTAAAGAGATTACAGAAAGTCATACCCAGGATAATACACCATGACCAAGTAGGATTTATACACAAATGAAGGCCTGGTTCAATATTAGGAAAACTATTAGCATAAGTGACTACATCAATCACCAAATTAACAAAAAAGGTATGATTATGATTATATCAATAGATGCCAAAAAAGCATTTGATAAAATTAACACCCATTCCTATCAAAAAACACTAGAGAGTAGAGGAACAAATGGACTTTTCCTTAAAACAGTCAGTAGAATCTATTTAAAACCATCAGCAAGCATCATATGTAATGGGAATAAACTGGAGCCATTGCCAGGTCAAGGGATCAGGGGTGAAACAAGTTTGCCCACTATCACCATTACTATTCAATATTGTATTCGAAATGATAACTGTGGTAATAAGAGGAGAAAAATAAATTAAAGGATTAGAGTTGGTCATGAAGAAACCAAATTATTACTCTTTGTAGATGATAAGATACTTAGAGGATTAAAAACTATAAGTAATCCACTATAAGGGTCCAGAGAGGAAACGCTCGCAGCACAATCAGGAAGTAAAGAGACCTTAATGTGTGAGACACCCAGATGTGGTGTGATCAGCACGGACCCTCTTGTAAGTGGAAGCTCTAGTCATATTGAGACTGCATCATCAATGCGAAACATCTCCTTCTCTTATTGGCTGTGTGTGTAACCTCATAGATCCTACATAAGTGGTGGGGACCAGGAAGTAGGTATAGTTCAATGGGAATTCAAGAAGAGTCAGTGGGAAGTCAGTAAGAGTGCAGGAGGAGAGGGCAGGATGTGAACGCGTGGAATAAAGACCTGAGCTTGCAAGCAGCTATATCTTGGGGTGCTCTGTTGGATGTGAGAAAACAACCACTCAGAGAAGCAATGGCCAGAGGTTTCTGAAAATCTCTGATTGGGAAAGATTGGTAAAGAACCACTCTCCAAGACAGTGGCCAAGATTTTCTGAAAGCTTGGGAACTAGTCAAGATTTATAACCAGTAATCTCTGGGTGGGAGGTTACAACCCACAATTTTAACAAAGTTACAGGTTGTAAAATAAATCCACATAAATCATCAATCTTTTATATGCATCATTAACAAAACCTAACAGCAAGAGATCCAAAGAGAAATTCTATTTAAAATAACTGTCAATAGGATAAAATATTGAGGAATCTATTTGCCAAGGGAGTCAGGAACTATATGAGCAAAACTGCAAAACACTTTTCACACAAATAAAGTCAGATCTAATCAACTGGAAAAAAATCAAGTACTCTTGGATAGGTCGAGCGAATATAATAAAGATGACAATACTGCCTAAACTAATCTATTTATTTAGTGCTATATCAAACTCCCAAGAAACTATTTTACTGACCTAGAAAAAAATTAAGAAAATTCATCTGGAAGCACAAAAGGTCAAGGATTTCAAGGGAATTAATGAAAAGAAAAGAAAATGAAGGTAGCCTAGTGGTTGCCAGATCAAAAATATATTAAAAAGCAGTGGTCATCAAAACCATTTGGTATTGACTAAGAAATAGAACAGTTGATGAGTGGAATAGGTTAGGTTCACAGGACAAAATAGTCAATGACTATAGCAATCTAGTGTTTGACAAACCCAATGATCCCAGCTTTTGGGATAAGAATTCACTATTTGACAAAAATTTCTTGGAAAATTGAAAACTAGTATGACAGAAACTAAGCATAGACCCGCACCTAACACCATATACCATGATAAGGTCAAAATGGGTTCAGGATTTAGACATAAAGAATGATATTATAAATAAATTAGAAGAACATAGGGTAGTTTACCTCTCAGATCTAAGGAGGAGAAAGGAATTTGTGACCAAAGAAGAACTAGAGATCATTATTGATCACAAAATAGATTTTTCTTTCTTATATTAAGTTAAAAAGTTTTTGTACAAACAAAACTAATGTAGAAAGAGTAGGAGGAAGGCAATAAACTGGAAAAACATTTTTACATTTAAAGCTTCTGACAAAGGCCTCATTTCTAAAATATATAGAGAACTGACTCAATTTAATCTTATTTCAAGACATTCTCCACTTGATAAATAGTCAAAAAAAAAAAAAGAACAATTTTCAGATGAAGAGATTGAAAGTATTTGTAGTCATATGAAAAGGTGCTCCAAATCATTATTAATTAGAGAAATGCAAATTAAGACATCTCTGAGATATCACTACACACTCATCAGATTGACTTAAATGACAGGAAATGAGAATGACCAATATTGGAGATGTCAAAAAAAAAACTGGGGCACTGATACATTGTTGGTGGAACTGTCAACGGATCCAAATATTCTGGAGAGCAATTTGGAACTATGCTCAAAAAGTGATCAAACAGTGCATATCCTTTGATCCAGCAATGTTTTTACTTGGATTCTATCCCAAAAAGATCTTAAAGGAGGGAATGAGATCCACATGTGCAAAATGTTTGTGACAGCCATTTTGTCTAGTGGCTGGAAACTGGAAACTGAGTTGTAATGGGCTGAGGCTTGAGTTGATGCACTGAGGTCCCAAGCCCATGAGGCTAAATAGTAATTGGAAAATACTCTATTAATATATAAGCTTGGAGAAAGAATGGGCCCCGCCCACTCTTTGTGCCAGTCCTGATGTGTTGTATAGGAAATAATGATTTTGGTGGGTGGAGACAGGGGAGTGGAAAAGGAAGGGGAAGGAGAGACTGCTTATATTTGCCATTGGGACGACCTTTCAGCTCAGATTCCCCCTCTGTTAGCTGGCTTCCTGTCACAGCTGCCCATATTGCTATTGCAATCTTTCTTGCCTATATTTGCTATCGCAATCCTTATTCACCTCTTCACTTCAATAAAGATTGAAGATTTTTCCCTTAACCTGAATTCCTGACTCTGGCTGATTTTAAATACACGGTCATTACAATTGGTGCCCAACCGTGGAACCAAAGACCCTACTTTCACTGAAGAAGTCTCCAGTGACCAGGAACTTAGGTGAGTATAAGACAAACAGGGAATTTATTTTCTTAAAGACTAAACTAGTAACTTTTTGGCTGAAATGGGACAGATCCTAGGTAAAGATTCTCCATCCCCCACCCCAACACCCCCACCCCCAGCCCCACCCAGGAGTGGTGCTATAGAAAGCCTGCTTAAGCTGATAGAAGATCAAGGGCTAACTTGGGAACAGGCAGCTAAACTTCTGGGTACATTAAAACGCACCTCCCCTTGGTTCTTAGAGGAAGAGAAAATCTCTCTAGATAAGTGGGCATTGGTTGGTCAACAGCTCTCCTCATATAACAATGAAAACAGTCCTCATTCAATTTCCATTGAGGCATTCTATTTATACAATATGATACAGTTGGCCTTAAGATACCGCATAAGTTCTAGGAGAAAAGGAAAAAATTCTAGGAATAGCCAAATGGGGAAGCCTGAGATAAAGGAGGAAGACAAAGAGCAGAATAATGGCCATATCCCCACAGGGCATGGAGACTTAAGTGAGGCTCAAGGGTGGGGTGAATCTGAGGCAGCTTCAGCCCCACTTAAGGAGCAGGTAATTGACTCTCCTCCATCAACTCCACCCTCCAGGATGGAGGGAGGAGGGGTAGTGGGGGGGGGCAGTGACAACACGAGCCCCTCCCCCCCAGCATCCAACCCCTCCCCCCCAGCATCCAGCACCTCCCCCCGCCTGCATCCAGCTGCTCCTTTGAGTAGATTGCAAAAGGGACACTAATTAAGGCCAAAGAGGAAGGGAGAAATGTATTGGAATTTCAACACCACATTTTCCCTGTAATTCAACAGTTTAATTCTCCAGGTCAAGAAAGTAGAAAGATACTCACCTTTTGATATAGAAATCCTCAAAGACCTGAAAAAACCTTGCACTCTTTATGGGGCTACATCAGCTTATATTAAGATGTTATTACAGAATTTGGATTTTGAAATCTTGACCCCTAATGACTGGAAATCTATAGCAAGGATATGCCTAGAACCTGGACAAAACTATTTGTGGCTTTCTGAATATAGTGAGCTCTGTAGGATACAAGCCCAACAAAATAGTCAAAGTGGAGTTCATACTGCTATCACCTGTGACCTACTAACAGGTGTAGGTCCTTATGCAGATGTCACAGTACAAATTAATTATTCTGTAGCAGCATATCAGCAAATTGCTGCTAATGCTATCAAAGCGTGGGCTTCTCTCCACAATAAAGATGAAAAGGGTGGGGCCTTCACAAAAATAACACAAGGGCCAAATGGACCCTTTGCTGACTTTGTGGGATATTTGCACACCGCTATCACAAGAACAAATGGAGAAAATGCAATAACAGACATTTTGACAAGGCAACTTGCTAAGGAAAATGCTAATGAGGTTTGCAGAAGAATTATACTAAGACTGCGCAAGGATGCTCCTTTAGAGGAGCTCATAAGATGCTGTGCCACAGTGGGCACAGATGCCTTTTATAGCCAGGCTATGATGCAGACTTCCCAAAATCCAAACATGGGAAGACAGAGTCCCTCCTGGCAAGGGACTTCCAGAGAAACTCGTAGATGCTTTCAGTGTGGAAAAGTAGGGCATCTGAAAGCTCAATGTTGGTATAGAGATAGAATGAGAAAACAGGGTGGGAGAACAAGACCCAATACCCCATGTCCAAAATGTAACAGAGGCTTCCATTGGGCCTCAGAATGTAGACAGATTCAGGGAAATGGGATGAGGGGCCCAGCCCCAGGGCCCACGGCAAAAAACACTTGGGGCATGATGACAGCCAATGGTGCACCCAGAGAGTGCCTAGAAGTCCAGTACCCAGACATGACCAATCAGCCAGAAAGCCATATGATGGGAGAAGGGGATTACACAGTCAACCAGCCAGGAAGCAACCTGATGGCAGAAAGGAATTACAATTGGGGAGAATAGAGCTGCATGCAGCTGGGACAACTGAGATACCCCCTGGAGAGGTGAAATCTGTTCCTCTCCCTCCTATGGATCCCTTACCTCCAGGCACAGTAGCCTTGACCATTTCACCTCCTTTTTGTACGTACAAAACAGTGTCCATCCATACACTGATGTGGGAAATTGGGGAATGTGTAGATAATATCCCAGTCACTGATACAGGTAGACAATGTGTGACTTATCACCCAGGAGAAATAGTAGCATCAGGTTTACTCATACAGAATCCTAATAAGCAACCTGGTGATAGTCACCCAGATTCTGACTCCAGACCACAAAATCCAGAAATATACTGGACAGCAGCTGTAACAGCTGACCGACCTATGCTCACGATCTATATAAATGGCCTACCATTGGAAGGATTGGTAGAAACAGGTGCAGATCATACAGTTATTAGAGGTGCCAGTTGGCCCAGTCACTGGCCAAAGATTAAAGCAGACACCTATATGTCTGGAGTAGGAGGATCAATAGCAGCTGAAGTTAGTGCTGCCCCTATGAGATGGACTTTTGAAGGCATAACAGGAGTTTTTAATTCCTTTTATAGTTGAAAAAATACCCATCAATCTGTGGGGAAGAGACGTTTTACAACAATTAGGGTTAAAAATGAGTACTTTGGTTTTTTAAGCAGAGCTGCTGTTGAAGACCTGCCAACACTTTCACCTGTTCCTATCCAACGGAAAACTGATACACCAGTGTGGATAGAACAGTGACCCTTAAGTAGCGATAAAATTCAGGCCTTATTAGATATAGTACAGGAGCAGCTTGAACAAGGGCATTTACAACCTTCTCTAAGTCTTTGGAATTCCCCAGTGTTCGTTGTAAAAAAGAAATCGGGAAAATGGAGGATGTTGACTGATTAAAGAAAAGTGAATGAACAGATGTAAACTATGGGAACTCTTCAGCCTGGACTTCCATCTCCTACTCAATTGCCTAGAGAGTGGCCTCTTTGGGTCATCGATATTAAGGATTGTTTCTATTTTATCCCTCTGGATAAGGAGGATATGAAAAGATTTGCCTTTTCAATGCCCAGCATTAACTTAGCTGAGCCTTATAAAAGATATGAATGGACAGTTTTGCCACAGGGAATGAAAAACAGCCCCACTATGTGTCAAATGTATGTTGCTGCTACTCTTGCTCCAATAAGAAATGCTAGAAGCATGTCTACAAAAGACGATAGAAACACTAAGATACTACAAATTATACATAGCTGAAGAGAAAATGCAAAGACATGCTCCTTTTCAATATTTAAAATATGAAGTATACCCTAAGGTTCTTACAGTACAAAAACTGTCCTTAAGAACAGAGAAGCTAAACACCTTAAATGATTTTCAGAAATTGATAGGAGATATCCAATGGATGCGACCAGTGTTAGGCTTGACTACCTATCAGTTACAACCATTATATGATATTTTAAGGGGAGACAGTGCTTTAAATTCATCATGCCAGCTTACAAAAGAAGCTCAAGAGGCTTTGAGAGAAGTTGAACTGGCTTTATCCAATGTGTTGAAAGAGTCATTCAAAAACCCTTGGAAATATCAGTTTTTGCCACACAAGAGGCACCCACAGCAGTCCTTCATCAAGGAGACAGTGTGATAGAGTGGGTGAACCTCCCGGCACAGCCAGAACAAAGCCTTACTCCTTACCCAGTGCTTGTGGCTAGAATTTTGTTAAAGGCCATTAAGCGAGCAGTACAATTATCTGGGGCAAGACCTGATAAGATATACACCTTTTACACCAATACACAAATTAATGTGTGTTGTGAGACCATCCCAGAGTGGCAAATTTTATTAGCCATGGCTCCAAAGTTTACACATGGGTCTCCATTAAAGATAACCAGACTTTTACATAATTGGCGATAGATTATTGAAGAAAAAGTTTCTAAAGTTCCTCTTAAAGGACCAACTATCTTTACAGATGCGTCCAAACACAATATTTGTGCTGTATACTCCCATGACTTAACTATAAAGAGAGTAGTCAGAACTCCTTTTCAGTCCACTCAGCAGAACAAATTATATGCGATCATGTTAGCTCTCACTTATTACCCAGGAGACATAAATATAATATCTGATTCAGCCTATTCAGTAGGTGTGGTACAAAGAATTGCCACAGTCCAAATAAAATTTGCAGCTTCTAATGTATATCAGCTCTTTAAGGAACTTCAGGAGCAAGTGAGAAAACATCTAGGTAAGATTTATATCTTGCATGTCCACTCACATAATGGACTCCCAGGCCCTATTTTTGATGGGAATTCAAAGGCAGATAGCCTTTTAACTACGTTAGCCAGTACGCCTTTATTTCAGGAGGCCCAGGAATCCCATTCTAAATACCATCAGGCTGCTCAAGCTTTGCATTTACAATTTGGGATAACAAAAGAGGAAACTAGGAGCATAGTAAAAAGCTGTACAGCTTGCCTTCCTTTCCACACTCCTACACTGCCTCCAGGGAAGAACCCTCGCAGTTTGAGACCCAATGAAATTTGGCAAATGGGTGTGACCCATTATAAATCTTTCGGTTGTCTGTCTTTTATCCATGTTGTGGTAGACACCTTTTCAGGATTCACTTTTGCCACACCAGCAGCAAAAGAGACAGCCCGAGTGGTCACTGAATTCCTCACGCAAGCATTTGCCATTATGGGTGTGCCACAAGCAATAAAAACAGACAATGGTCCTGCATACACCTCCAAACATTTTGCACACTTTTGTGCACAGTATAAGATTTTACACACTACTGGCATACCCTTTAATCCTCAAAGATAGGCAATAGTAGGGAGGAGAAACAGAGACATTAAGACACTGCTCCAAAAACAAAAGAAAGGGGGAGCCACAGGTAACCCTAGAGAACTATTAAATCTAGCACTTTATACTATTAACTTCTTGATTTTTGACAAAGATGCATTGGCTCTGGCAGACAGGTTTTATAACCCACCGGAAGGGCAGTGTCCAGTGCGAGCAGCTCCACTATCTTTAGATAATTGTCAGGTGATGTGGAAAGACCCAGAAAGTGGTGAATAGAAGGGACCAGATAGGCTAACTGCTTGGGGGAGAGGGTTTGCTTGTATCTCTACAGGTGGAGAAGGAATCAGATGGGTGCCACCGAGCTATATTCGCCTTATCCATTGCAGAGAGACAGAGCCTTGAAACGAAGGAGAAGACCCAAGAAACATCGAGTTGTTCTGTTGCTGATTGAGCTCACCATTGAAAGAGTGTGGCAGTTATGGCGTTTGACTCATGGACATAGAAAATCATTGGACTTCAAAACCCTCAGAAATCATTGGGTTCTCTGAGACATTAGATTGTTGTAGGACTTTAAATCCCTCAGGAATCATTGGATTCTTTGAGACATAAGATTTTAAATCCCTCAGGAATCATCGGATTCTTTGAGACATAAGACTTGAAAGCCCTCAGGAATCATTGGATTTTCTGAGAAATGATAAGACTCTTACTGGATTCCATAAGACATAAAAAGACTTTTGCTGGACTTTAAAAACTTGGGGGGATCATTGGATTCCCTGATATGTGAAGCAATGGACAATAGATTGGTTTTGGACTATCTCTTGACTGCTGAAGAAGGCGTATGTGTGACTGCTGTTTACATACTCTCCTTCTAGGACTTCTGGAAATCTTTTACAACACAATATTGATTTATATTGTTTGTTATACCATTACTTGGGTGTATAATTCATGTTTGTTACACCACATCAATCCTGCACTGACAGTGGGGAGAGTCATCACTAATAGCCTCTGCGTTGTTGCTATGTGCTTGTGTAATACTTCCCATGCTGATAGGTTTGTGCATAATAAGACCCTTCAGCCCAGAAACCCGCTAGCAACCCCCGCTTCCCTTTGATGCTTTTCATCTCCCTTCCTGAGATGCCAGGGAGGGCATGATTATCTCCTTTTTAGTGCTTTCACCTCCTTTCCTGAGAAGTCAGGGAGGGTGTGATCACCTCCCATTGGGGGCTCTGACCTCCCTGAGGAGTCAGGGATGGCATGATCACCTGTGTTCTAAAACAAAAGGAAGCAGGAGATGTAATAGGCTGAGGCTTGAGTTGATGCACTGAGATCCCAAGCACAAGAGGCTAAATAGTAATTGGAACATACTCTATTAATATATAATCTTGGAGAAAGAATGGCCCCCGCCCACTCTTTGTGCAAGTCCTGATGTGTTGTATAGGAAATGACGATTTAGGTGGGTGGAGGCAGGAGAGTGGAAAAGGAAGGGGAGGAGAGACTGCTTGCTTTTGCCATTGTGACAACCTTTCAGCTCATATTCCCCATCTGTTAGCTGGCTTCCTGTCGCAGTTGCCCATATTGCTATAGCAATCTTTCTTGCCTATATTTGCTATCGCAATCCTTATTCACCTCTTCACTTCAATAAAGATTGAAGATTTTTCCCTTACCCTGAATTCCTGACTCCGTTGAAGATGCAGTCATTACACTGAGTGGATGCCAATTACTTGGAGAATGGCTGAATAAATTATGGTATATGAATGTTATGGAATAGTATTGTTCAGTAATAAATGACCACCAAGATGATTTCAGAAAGGCCTGCAGAGACTTAGATGAACTGATGCTGAGTGAATTGAGCAGAACCAGGATATCATTATACATGGCAACAAGAAGACTATATAATCATCAATTCTGATGGACATAGCTCTCTTCAACAATGAGATGATTCAAACCAGTGCCATTTGTTCATTGATAAAGAGAGCCATCTACACCCAAAAAGAGGACCATGGGAGCTGAGTGTGGACCACAACATGACACTCTCGTTCTCTACAAATTGTTTGCTTGCATTTTCTTTTCTTTCTTTGTTTTGTTTTCTTCCTTCTTGATCTGATGTTTCTTGTGCAGCAAGGTAACTGTATACATATTATACATATATTGGATTTAACATATATTTTAACATACTTAACATGTATTGAATTATCTGCCAGCTAGGGGAGAGTGTGGAGGGGAAAATTTGAAATAAAAGGTTTTGCAAGGGTCAGTGTTGAAAAATTACCCATGCATATGTTTTATAAATAGAAAGCTTTAATAAAAAAAATTAAAATAAAAAAAAACCCTCAAATGTGGAATTGATGACATGTGTATATGGGGAGAATTTGAAAGGGAAATGTAAAATTGGATAAGCAGAAGTTTATGACCAGAGGACCTATTCTGGGAAAATAAAGCCATTCTTTCAGCTGTAAGAGATGCCTATATCCTAAAGTGATTCTATTGCTGGCTTTTTTACCTTGATTGTTGTTGATAAATGGCCAAAGAAATGGCTGAAGAAGATCCACTAGAATGCATCAGAGACATCAATACCTGGCATGGCATTCATTCAGCATAGTCTGTTTGATTTGCCACAGAAGATGCTCAACTATTGAAAGATCAAGAATGGGTCAGAGCCAAGATGCTGGACTTTAAAAACTTGGGGGGATCATTGGATTCCCTGATATGTGAAGCAATGGACAATAGATTGGTTTTGGACTATCTCTTGACTGCTGAAGAAGGCGTATGTGTGACTGCTGTTTACATACTCTCCTTCTAGGACTTCTGGAAATCTTTTACAACACAATATTGATTTATATTGTTTGTTATACCATTACTTGGGTGTATAATTCATGTTTGTTACACCACATCAATCCTGCACTGACAGTGGGGAGAGTCATCACTAATAGCCTCTGCGTTGTTGCTATGTGCTTGTGTAATACTTCCCATGCTGATAGGTTTGTGCATAATAAGACCCTTCAGCCCAGAAACCCGCTAGCAACCCCGCTTCCCTTTGATGCTTTTCATCTCCCTTCCTGAGATGCCAGGGAGGGCATGATTATCTCCTTTTTAGTGCTTTCACCTCCTTTCCTGAGAAGTCAGGGAGGGTGTGATCACCTCCCATTGGGGGCTCTGACCTCCCTGAGGAGTCAGGGATGGCATGATCACCTGTGTTCTAAAACAAAAGGAAGCAGGAGATGTAATAGGCTGAGGCTTGAGTTGATGCACTGAGGTCCCAAGCCCATGAGGCTAAATAGTAATTGGAAAATACTCTATTAATATATAAGCTTGGAGAAAGAATGGGCCCCGCCCACTCTTTGTGCCAGTCCTGATGTGTTGTATAGGAAATAATGATTTTGGTGGGTGGAGACAGGGGAGTGGAAAAGGAAGGGGAAGGAGAGACTGCTTATATTTGCCATTGGGACGACCTTTCAGCTCAGATTCCCCCTCTGTTAGCTGGCTGGAGAATGGCTGAATAAATTATGGTATATGAATGTTATGGAATATTATTGTTCAGTAATAAATGACCACCAAGATGATTTCAGAAAGGCCTGCAGAGACTTAGATGAACTGATGCTGAGTGAATTGAGCAGAACCAGGATATCATTATACATGGCAACAAGAAGACTATATAATCATCAATTCTGATGGACATAGCTCTCTTCAACAATGAGATGATTCAAACCAGTGCCATTTGTTCATTGATAAAGAGAGCCATCTACACCCAAAAAGAGGACCATGGGAGCTGAGTGTGGACCACAACACGACACTCTCGTTCTCTACAAATTGTTTGCTTGCATTTTGTTTTCTTTCTTTGTTTTGTTTTCTTCCTTCTTGATCTGATGTTTCTTGTGCAGCAAGGTAACTGTATACATATTATACATATATTGGATTTAACATATATTTTAACATACTTAACATGTATTGAATTATCTGCCAGCTAGGGGAGAGTGTGGAGGGGAAAATTTGAAATAAAAGGTTTTGCAAGGGTCAGTGTTGAAAAATTACCCATGCATATGTTTTATAAATAGAAAGCTTTAATAAAAAAATTAAAATAAAAAAAAAAACCTCAAATGTGGAATTGATGACATGTGTATATGGGGAGAATTTGAAAGGGAAATGTAAAATTGGATAAGCAGAAGTTTATGACCAGAGGACCTATTCTGGGAAAATAAAGCCATTCTTTCAGCTGTAAGAGATGCCTATATCCTAAAGTGATTCTATTGCTGGCTTTTTTACCTTGATTGTTGTTGATAAATGGCCAAAGAAATGGCTGAAGAAGATCCACTAGAATGCATCAGAGACATCAATACCTGGCATGGCATTCATTCAGCATAGTCTGTTTGATTTGCCACAGAAGATGCTCAACTATTGAAAGATCAAGAATGGGTCAGAGCCAAGATGGTAGAAAAAGTACTACATCTGAATTCTCCCAGTATTCTGGGAATCCCAGGGTGGATTTATTCTGTGAAAGTGGAGACATTTTACCCATACTGTAAAGATGTAGCTTAAAGAGTCTTCAGAAGAAACATATATACTATAAATTAAGAACTTAGCAAAAAGAAAAGATTCATGAACAGATGATGCAATTATAAAAATTCATCTGCAGGTCCCTGAGCTTCATGGGGCTCGGCCTGGAGTAGGGCTTGTGCCCTGAACATCTACAAGCAAGGCTTCCCGCAGCCCTCCCTAGCCTGGCAGGTGTGCCTGGCTAAGAGGGACTGTCTCCAGCAGTCCCAGCAGCAGCACTCTCACCAACAGTACCTTGATTGAAGCCGCCAGAATTCTGGCCCACCAGAGTGACCTTTCATCAGCTTCTGCAGTAGCTTGAGCTTTCTGAAGGTGCTGGAACCACTTCCTTATCAAAGACCCATGAAGTGCTCCTGGGCTCAGGCTACAAGGCCTTGCTGCCAGGCTTTAGAGCACCTTTACCCCATTACTATGAAAGAGAATGAGGCAGAAGTGAGCCTATCTCCCCCATAACCTTCATTCACCACACTGCTCTAATCTCTAACATTTGAGGTGGCTCGTGGACTGACACTCAGAGGGCATCTTGAAGTAAAGCAGTTAGTGAGTCCAGCAGGCTGAGGGGCAAAGAGAGGGTAGGATGAGAACCTGAGAGCTGCCCCACATCTTAGCTGAGGCAGTGGTTTATATGAAGCCCTATAAACAAAGGAATACAACTGGATTCTTGTTCATTATTGTTACCTAGAAAATTTTTTACTCCTTTTTAACAGATCCCCCACTGTGGCTCTTCCAGCATTCTTCATTTCCCATTAATTTGTCCTTAGAAGTCTATCATATTTAACTTTTCTAAGATTCTGTTCATTTACTTGATTTCTTTCTTACCTCATTGTACAATTAAGATATATTTAATATTGAAAGGGGAAAAGTTGAATGGCTCTAATAGAATGTTTTATCTATTTCCTCCTCTAATTAAAATTTTTATATTTCTATTAAAAATTTCAATGTTTTGCCATTTGGTGCATATATGTTTATTGTGTCTGGAGCCCTTTTAGCAAGATACAGTTTTCTTGTTTATGCCTTTTACACACGTCTCCTTTTGTTTTGCCTGAAGTCATGATTCGTATTAGTACCTAAAAAACAAAAAAAAAATGGAAAAAAAAAAAACCTGCTGAAATAATAAGATTGTTGTGCATAGATTTTATTTATTTTTTTTAAAAACATATATTTTGCTATCATTTTATTTAAAATATTTGCATCAATATTCATTAGGGAGATTAATCTGTAATTTTCTTTCTCTATTTTGGCTCTTCCTGGTTTAGGTATCAAAAACATATCTGTCACAGAAGGAATTTGGCAGGATTCCTTCTTGACCTGTTTTTCCAAATAGTTTACATAGTATTGGAATTAATTCTTTTAAAATGTTAGGTAGAATTCACTTCTGAATCCAGCTGGCCTTGGAGATTTTTTTCATAAAGATTTCATTAATGGCTTATCCATTTTCTTTTCAAAAGTGGGAGTATATACATAATTTGTTAACTCATCTGTTAATCTTGGAAATATATATTTTTGTATTCTTTCATTTCAATTAGATTCTCAGACTTGCAGACATATAGTGGGGCAAATTAGTTCCTAATCATTGCTTAAATTTCTTTTTCATTGGTAGTAAGTTTACCCTTTTTAATTTTTGAATGCTTGGGATTTTTTTTTCCCTAAACAAGCGGTCCTTTACATGTTGAAGAGGTTATAGTATATCCTAGATACAATATATGTGTGCAGAACCAAACAGTTTTCTTGTTGCACAGGGAGAATTGGATTCAGAAGGTATAAACAACCCGGGAAGAAAAACAAAAATACAATAGTTTATATTCATTTCCCAGTGTTCTTTCTTAGGTATAGCTGCTTCTGTCCATCCTTGATCAATTGAAACTGAATTAGCTCTCTTTATCAAAGAGATCCACTTCCATCAGAATACATCCTCAAACAGTATCGTTGTTGAGGTATATAATGATTGCCTGGTTCTGCTCATTTCACTTAGCATCAGTTCATGTAAGTTTCGTCAGTGCTCTCTGTATTCATCCTGCTGGTCATTCCTTACAGAACAATAACATTCCATAATGTTCATATACCACAATTTACTCAACCATTCTCCAATTGATGGGCATCCTTTCATTTTCCAGCTTCTAGTCACTACAAACAGGGCTGCCACAAACATTTTGGCACATACAGGTCCCTTTCCCTTCTTTAGTATCTCTTTGGGGTATAAGCCCAATAGAAACACTGCTGGATCAAAGGGTATGCATAGTTTGATAACTTTTTGAGCATAGTTCCAAATTGCTCTCCAGAATGGCTGGATGTGTTCACAATTCCACCAACAATGTATCAGTGTCCCTTTTTCCCCACATCCCCTCCAACATTCCGCATTATCTTTCCCTGTCACTCTAGCCAATCTGACAGGTGTGTAGTGATATCTCAGAGTTGTCTTAATTAGCATTTCTCTGATAAATAAAATCATCTCATTTTAGAAAAACAAATTGAACAAACTATTAATCAACTCCCTAAGAAGGATTTACATTTGAATTCCAGCAAACATTAAAAATAAAACAATTAATTCCAATACTATGCAAACTATTTGGGAAAATATGGGAAAGAAGGAGTTGTATCAATACAAATTCCTTTAATTACACAAATATGGTGCTGATAGCTCAATTTGGTAGGGTCAGAACAGAGAAAGAACAATTGTAGACCAATTTACCTTATAAATATTGATGCAGAAATCTCAAACACACCATTAGCAAAGAGATTACAGCAACTTATTACCAGGATAATTTAATACAACTCAACCAAATAAGATCTATACCAGGAATGCAGCGCTGCCGCAATATGAGGAAAACTATTAGCATAATTGCCTGTATCAATAACCAAACTAACAGAAATCATATGTGTATCTCAACAGATGCAGAAAAAGCATTTGACAAAATCCAAAACTCCCGCCTATTAAAAACAATAGAGAGTATAGAAAGAAATGCAGTTTTCCTTAAAATGATCAGTAGTGACTATTTAGAATTATCAGGAAGCATCATATTTAATGGGGATAAACTAGACATATTCTCAGTAAGATCAGGACTAAAACAAGGCTACCCACTATTAGCATTACTATTCAATATTGTATCAGAAATGCTAGCTTTAGCAATGAGAAGAATAATAAATTAAAGGAATTAGAATAGGTAATGAGTAAACAAAAGTCACTCTTTGCAATTGATATATTTTATACATAGAGAATTCTTGAAAATTACAAACCACTAGGAACAATTAACAATTTTAGCAAAATTTTAAGATTCAAAATAAATCTACATAAATCATTAGCATTTCCATATGTTACCAACAAAGTCAAGTAGCAAGAGACACAAGAAGACATTCTATTTAAAATAATTGTAGACAATATAAAATATTGCGGATTTTACCTTCTCAGGATGAAGTCAGAAAGTATGTAAAAACAATTACAAAATCCTTTCCATGCAAATAAAATCAGATCTAATCAATGTCAATTGTGTCAAGGAGAACAAAGCTAATATAGTAAAATTGATAATTCTTCTTAAATTAATTGACTGCCATTCACTGCCATATCAGTGTAATTCCCAAGAAATTACTTTACAAAGCTAGAAAAAAAAATTAGTAACAAAGTTCATCTGGAAGAATAAAAGGTCAAAAATTTCAGGGGAATTAATGAAAAAAATGCAAATGAAGGTAGCTTAGTTGTGCCAGATCTAAAACTATAAAGCAATAGTCTTCATAATAATTTGGTATTAGCCAAGAAATAGAGTAGTTCATCTGTGAAATGTGTTGGTTTCACAATATAGCATACAATAGTCATTGATTAGAGTAATCTAATATTTGATAACTCCAAATATCCCTGTTTCTAGGATAAGAACTCAGTATTTGACAAAAATTGCTGTTAAAACTCATAAATAGTATGTAAGAAACCTAGCAGAGACCTCCATCTCATACACATTGGACATACAGGGTAATACCATAGGCAAATTAGGAGAGCAATGGATAATTTACTATCAGATCTTTGGAGAAAGGGGGAATTTAAGACCAGAGAAGAACTAGAGAACATGATGAAATGCAAAATGGACAACTTTGATTACATAAAATTAATTTTTTTTTTTGCACAAAGAAAACCAACAGTAATGTTGCTGATAAAGGTCTCATTTCCAAAATATAAAAACAACTGTATCAAATTAATGAGAATACAAGTCATTCCCCAGTTAATTAATGGTCAAAAGACATGAACAGATAATTTGCAGGTGACTGAAGTAAAGCCATTTATAGTCTTATGAAAAAAATGCTCTAAATCACTATTAATTTGAAAATGCAAATTAAAATATTGATTAAATTAAATTAAAACACTGCATTACCACCTTACACCTCTCAGATTGACTGAGATGACAGGAAAAGACTGTTAAATGGAAACACTGGGACAACAATGTATTATTGGTGAAGCTATGAAATGATCCAATCATTCTGGAAAGCAATTTGGAACTATGCTCAAAGGACTATCAAACTGTACATATCCTTTGACCCAGAAGTGCCACTACTGGATCTGTATTCCAAGGAAGTCAAAAAGGACCCACATGTGCAAAAATGTTTAAAGCCGCTCTTTTGTGGTAGCAAGGTATTGGAAAATGAGTAGATGTCCATTCGTTGTGCAATGGGTGAAGAACCTGTGGAATATAAAAGACATGGCATATTATGGTTTTATAAAGAATGATGAACAACCAATTTTAGAAAAGCCTGGAAAGATTTACAAGAAGTGCCACTAAGCAAAACAAGTAGAACCAGGAATTCATTGTACACAATTACAGCAAGAATGTGTGATGATCAACTATGAAACATTTGATTCTTCTCAGTGATTCAGTGATCCAAGACAATCTCAATAGATTTTGGATAAAAAATGCCATCTGCATCCAGAAAAAGAACTATGGAAACTGAATGTAAATCAGCACATGCTACATTCGCTCCTTTTCCCTGAATATGTGAGTTTGATCAGCGATCTTCTAAAACAAAACTTAACTATTTAATGCAGACCATTTGACCACCTCTAATTCATAAAATGTATGGCATTCTAGGCTTTAACGAGAGTCTACCCTTTTTTGACTTAACAGTTTAGGGATAATTATTAGCTAATCCTGAGAAGCTGGAGAAAATATGAGACTGTCAAGCAAAAGTATCCACTCAAAGAGTACAATGCAATGTGGGGCTTGAAGCAAAAGACCATTAAAGATTATTTGACTCGAATGCTCAAGAATTTCCGGATGGTATAACTTTCTGGGATTTTCAATTATATTCTCTTGGCAGGACAAAGGAAATGTTCCAATAAACTTACTGAAAATATCACAAGGCCCAAGAACAGAGTAAATTGGACAATTCAAATGGCAAAAGACAAATGATTTTATTAGAAGGTGCTAGACTGAAAAAAGGTCAATGAGTGAATAAATATGAAGGAATCCAGGAACAGAGCATTTAAGCACTTAGTATGGTTTTGTAAGGGCCACATTCAGCTCTAAATTCATAATGTTTTAAGATCTGATGCCATGAGGATCATCTAAGCACACAGTTTCCCTTTCTTGACTTGGCAGTTCCCAGAAACTTACAACCTCAAGAAACTAATCATATCTAATTGGACTGCACAAGATATATTGGTTGTGCTCTTTTTACATGGATCATCCTTTCAATTCTTCATTTGCTGATGTTTTTACCACTGTTTTACCAGACTCAGAGTGATGGAAATAAACACCTCTAGGGGCTTTTTGGTACAATCCATGAAAGTACTAGAGGCTTCTGAATAGAAACAGAAGTAAGAGAATAAGAGCAACATTTTGTATTTGAATAAATCATTGGGGATTGGAGAGCTACTCCTCAGACTCCTTTGGACTCCATCATTATTCTCTTCTAATTCTTCCCTTGGCTTTTTCATCCATTACTTCTCATGAGATGAAAGATATCATTTTAGTAAACATATTTTACTCTCATTGTTCAAATTTGGATCACTTATGAGACTAGTATAGCATATAACACTTTGAAGTGGTCATCATTACCTTGGCAAGGTGATTTGAGAAACACTATTTTAAAGCAATTTAATATGAGCCTTGTGAGAAAAAAAAATATTGGACTTGACTTTCTGGGGTAAGTTTCAAAGGAAACCCAGATGATACATGCCTGCTCCAGCTTTTTTTGTGACATTTATTATCAACTCTCACATTCATGTTGACTGTTCCTATTTCAGATGTGACACTTCTGCATTTCAGCTAATCATTAAATGGGTGCAGCCTCAGTCAAACTGAGATCTGTTAAGAGCTTAGCTTAAAAAGGCCAAGGTTTCCCATTTTATCCAGGATCATCTCCAGTCATCTTGGTTTACATTTTACCACTGGACCCATACGACTCTGGAGGTGAAAGTGAGGTGGATGGTTTTGTCAGTTCTTTCTCAGTTAAGCCCTATTCACTTGCATGTCATTGTATCATCTCCCTGATGACATGGTCCTCTTCGAGAAGGAAGATCGATCGGCAACAGAACAAAAGAGGCTTCTTTCTAACAATTCACATTAGAGAAAGTGGAAGATAGAAGATATAAAGTATAATCTCAAAAAAGTAATGTACGCTTCATCCTCCAACTTCCCTGAACTTTTCAACTTCCCTCCACCTCAAGACACTCCGAAGTTAATGAGATTATTCCAACAAGTAATGATGAACACTGGAGTCTTCCCCAAGGAGAAGAGGCCAAATCATTTCCAGGGGAAGTAAGAAAGCAAGGTGGTGTGGAGACCTGCAGAGTTAGAATGACACACCCTTAGCAAAGCTCTGCAAGCCCTGGAGGGAAGGAGGGAAAAAACTGGAACATAAGCTTTTGCAAGGATCAATGTTGAAAAATTATCCATGCATAGGTTTTGAAAATTAAAAAAAGCTTTAAAAAACTGGACAACAAAAAACTGCGTTCTTTAGGCCTACCACTTTGAATTTCACAAGTCTATATTTTCAATAAGTCCAAAAATTCTTTTTAAAAATATTCTTTATTTTTAAAAATCAGTAAGAAAAAAACTGAAAAGGAATACAAAACAAAATAACATTGTCGTGGACCCAGGAGAACATCAGGGAGGATTCAAAATATTAAACAATTCCTAGTTCGAGTGTGTGTGTATGTGTATATATGTGTGCATGTGTGTGTGTGTGTGTGTGTGTGTGTGCGCGCGCGTGTGTATAGAACAACTATGAGTATCCATACTTTTTTTTTTTTACTTCAATGTAAATTATTTTGTTTTATATTGTACACCTTTATTCTTTTTTCCCCTCTTTAATACTCTATCCCTAGCAGGTTATAGTTCAGAAAAGATATTATTATATACATCTATAGATACACACACACACACACACACACACACACACACACACACACATCCCTTTCCTCTCCCTATTAACTCTGCTTTAATTCTGCTCCTTAACTTCTCTTGGTATTACTTCTCCTGGATCCCTCCCTTGTCTTCTTCCCCCATCCTTTGCTTCCCCCTCAGCTATCCCTCCATTTCTTTATAGATTTTAGAGTGTGCTTTTCTCTTTATGATAAATATGTACTGTTGCTATTTAACCTATTCCCAATGTGAGTAGGTTTTCAGAGTTATGAGCCCTTCTCCCCCTTCTCATGCCTCTAACTCTATTCTTCCTCTGCACCTCATTTGTATAACATGATCACTGTTGTTTACCTTAATTCTGCTGCATTCTTTCTTTTAGCTACTCTGTTGCTGATTTCTGTCTTATACATGTGGTATACAATTCCCACATGGAAAAAAAAATTGCCCATGTTCCTTAAAATTGATGTTTGATATTAGCTCTTATATGTTAAGTTCTGATTTGGTTGATAAAAGTCACTGAAAAGTTCTGTTAAATATCTATTTTTTTCTCATTCAGTATTATGGATAATTTTACAGGGTTTTGATATTATTGGCCACAGACCAAGTTCTTTTGCTAATAGATGTGTTTTCAGGACCTGTGATCTTTTATTTTGGCTGCTGATGGTCCTGTAGAACTCTAATTGTAGTTCCATCACATTTGCCTTTTTCTTGTTCTTGCAAAATTTTCTCTTTCATCTGTGGGTTTTGATTTTTGGCAATTTACACATGTGTTTTTTGGAGATGATAAGATTTTTTAAAAAAATTCTACTTTTCCCACATCACTCCAGGATGATATTTTTAGATTATTTCTTGCATTATTGTATCAAGATTATTTTGGGGGGTCACAATTTTGAAGCAATACAATGTTCTATTTTTTTTTCCTTGATCTGTTCTCCAGAGCTGTTTTCTTTTTTTTCCCCTACATTCTGTTCTTTTTCATTCTTTATAAACTTTGTAAGCTTCCCTGACTTCCCCTTCCCAAATTCTAGTTTTCAAAGAGGTATTTTCATCTTTGAGATTCTGTAAATCCTTTTCTATTTGGTTAACTTTTTTTTCATAATTTTGTTTTATGTAGTTTTTATATATATGTATGTATGTATGTATGTTCTCTTTTGAAAATGAACCCCAGTCTTCTAGGTTCCCACAGTAAGTTTCTATGGTTGGTGATTTTTCTTTTTTTGCCAGTTTACTTTTTTTTTTTTAAATAAGAAGTATTACTGTATGCTCCTCAAACTGGGGTGGGGTGGGAGAATGATTACTTTAGCTCTCCCCTCTGATCTGGAACCCCAGACCAAAACTCCGCCCCCCTGCAAGTGCCTTCCTGCTCCCCTTGCTTCTGCACTCAGTAGGTGTGCTGATTCCTTCTACTCAGGGCATCATCTCAATAGCACAGCTAGGCCTGGAATTCCTCATCAGCTGAGAGTCCCTCTGTCTTCTCCCTACTTCTCATGCTGTCTGGGAGGTGAAAGTTTCTGTCATTCCTGCTGAGGTTCCAGCCAAAGCCAGATAGCCCCAGGGGTCCTTATTTGGTATTTCTAGTGAAGCTATCCTTTCACAAAGATTAATCTCTGCCTTTCTTCAGATTTTCCTGCCTTGCATCAGGAAGACTCCTATTGTATCTCAAGTCTTCTTTATTTTTCACCTGTCTATGTTTGTTCTCAGGCACAGATTTTTTCTATTTGTGGGACAAATCTGGAGATTTACCAACCTACTTTGTCATTATCACAGAATACTCTCAGAGTCCAGTATTTTAAATTTAATTTTCTTTGATCTATTTTCCAGGTAAGTTTTTTTTTTTTTTCTGGTAATATATTTCATGTCATACTTTTCATTCTTTGGCTGCATTGTATTTTTTGGTGTGTCATACAGGCATCAACACACATTTGTCCCATTCTTAATTTAAACAGAATTTGTTTCTTCATTCAACTATTTTTACCTCTTCTTAAGTTTCATAAATCTGCTCTTTAGGAGATATTTTTATCATTGGAGTTTTATACCTCTTTTCCCAATTAACCAATTCTACTTAAGACTTCAATTGTGCTTATGTATGTCTCTTTGTGTGTGTATGTATGACAATTTTTGCATAATTTTCTTGCAAATATTGCATTCCTTTTCTCAATTTCCCCCCTCCAATTCTTAATTAAAAGTCATTTTTAGCTCTTATAAGAATTGTTCTTGTGTTTGTGTCTGGTCACTTTTTCCTTATTTGAAGCTTTGTTTGAATCAATTATAACAGAGCTTTCCTCAGAGTTTGTGATTTGATCTTTTCTGTCATTATAGTAGCTTATTATAGTCAGATTCTTTTGGGGTTCATTTTTTTCAGCTCATTTCTTACATATCAACTTTACCTTAAATTTGGACTCTGTTTCCAATATGGCGATGAGCACAGTTCCAAGCTTTGGGCTTTTCTGTGCTGCTCATTTCACAGTTACTTCTGTGAGTGTGGAAGCTTTTGACACTTCAAAGGATCTAAAGAGAAGTGTAGTTACTACTTTTTTGTTCTGCATGCAGTTCAGAGACACACAGAGAGAAACAGAGAGAGAGAGAGACAAAGACAGAGAGAGACAGAGAGGGAGAGTGTATGTAAGTATGTGTGTGTGTGTGTGTGTGTGTGTGTGTGTGTGTGTGTGTGACAGAGACAGAAAGAGACAGAGACACACAGAGAGAGACAGACAGAGACACAGAGACAGAGACACAGAGAGAGACAGAGAGGGAGAATGTATGTAAGTGTGTGTGTGTGTGTGTGTGTGTGTGTGTGACAGAGACAGAAAGAGACAGAGACACACAGAGAGAGACAGACAGAGAGACAGAGACAGACAGAGACACAGAGACAGAGACACAGAGAGAGACAGAGAGGGAGAATGTATGTAAGTGTGTGTGTGTGTGTGTGTGTGACAGAGACAGAAAGAGACAGAGACACAGAGAGAGAGACAGACAGAGACAGACAGAGAGGGAGAGTATGTGTGTGTGTGTGTGTGTGTGTGTGTGTGTGTGACAGAGACAGAAAGAGACAGAGACACAGAGAGAGAGACAGACAGAGACACAGAGACAGTCAGAGACACAGAGACAGAGACACAGAGAGAGACAGAGAGGGAGAATGTATGTAAGTGTGTGTGTGTGTGTGTTGTGTGTGTGTGACAGAGACAGAAAGAGACAGAGACAGAGACACACAGAGAGAGACAGAGACACAGAGACAGACAGAGAGGAAGAGTGTATGTAAGTGTGTGTGTGTGTGTGTGTGTGTGTGTGTGTGTGAGACAGACAGAGAGACAGAGACAGAGGCACAGAGAGACACAGAGAGAGAGAGACAGACAGACACAGAGAGAGACAGAGAGGGAGAGTGTATGTAAGTGTGTGTGTGTGTGTGTGTGTGTGTGTGTGTGTGTGTAAGAAAGACAGTTTTTCACAGATTTCTTCCAAAGCTCTCATTTCTTTTCTCAATTTTTCCCTGACCACTGGCCTGATCCCAATAGTCTTGGCTTGGAAGCTTTCAAAGCTGTTTGTGCTGCTGTTCTTATCCATTCCCAAAGAATGTTTTGCTATCATATGAGTTCCAGGCCAGTTCCCACCACAGTGTCACAGATCTCTCCTGACCTTTTAAGTTGTCTGGGGCTAGAAAAGTTTCTCACCCTGAAGTTTGGTGGGCTCTGCCACTCCAGAATCCAACTTGACGTGACCTGTTTTGCCATTCCAGAAGCCCATGTGAGGAAAAATTATAAAGATGTCTGGAGAATGCTGGTAGAGGGCAAATGTAGGATTTTCTCTCCTGTCTTGGCTCTGCCCCACAGGTGATCTTTCAGCAGTCAAGTGTCTTCTACGGCAGATGAACCAGGATATGCTGAGTGCCATGCCAAGTAATAAAGCTTTGATGCATTCTCATAGCTCTTCATCAGCCATTTCCGCTGCCAGTTATCTACAATCAAGGCAAAGATGTCAGCACTTGGATCTACAGGATATCAGTGACTCTTACACCTGAAAGAATGGCTTCATTTCTACCAAATAGGTCCTGTGATCATTTTGCTCAATTAATTTTGCATTTCCCTTTCAAATGCCCTACCTATGCACCTGTTATCACTTCTACATTTAAGGGCATTTTTCCTTTAATGTATGAACTTTTATTTGAACCAGTCTTAAATCTGTTTCCTTAAAAAGCTCCCCTCCTCACCCAAATGTTGACAGGAATCTCTTTTAAAACAAATATAATCAAGTGTCCTGAAGATACACAGGATTTGGAGGCTATTTGCCTCTAACCAACATTCATAAAATGCTCATCTAAGTTTAAAAACTTTGTTCTATTATTTTGAGTCAAACCAGCAAACCAAGCACCTTGACAACCTCATCTCTTTTGGGGGAGCAGGTACGACACAATAAAAAACAGCCCCATTAAATTGAGAAACTGACAAAGGACAATGAAGGCCAGCTTCACCAAGCCATCCGATCCCCACGTTGTGCTCAGACAGAGCAGTGATGATTTTTCGTGGTGCAGGAGCTAGCTAGGCTTGCAGTCTTTTCTTGCCTCCTGGCAGCAATGTCAGAATACAGTGCTGTGCCACCAGATCGTATGAGATGGGTACAGAGAGCCCCACGGGCATCCACATCACACGTGAGTGAGTTGAAGGGAGTTCCTTGGATTCAGCAGAATTCCCTCCATAGGATAGATGGCTGCATGGGGTGGTGGTGGTGGGGTGTTTGGGAACAACTGACCCTCCCTTTACAAATGATGATAACCTGGCCATATGAGAACTTGGCCTTCTTCTCTGTAGAATAGCATGGTGCAGCACTGGCCTTCTCCTCCTCACTGTCTGAGGCAATGTAACACAGCTTTTCTCTTGGATGTCATGCAGAATTTCCCTTTCAGCTATGCTAGGATAGTTATTGCCTTTCTCAGTCACACCTTCCTGAGTTAGTCCCTCAGCACACAGGCAGCCAGATCTAGATGGAGAATGGCATGGAGAAGGGCATAAGCTCATAGAGATGCACAGTCCTGCCACTGAAATGCCAGTGGGACAATCACAGGCAAAGAGGGCCAGCACAACAGGGGAAAGGGGGAAGAGGGGTGCACAAACTGCTCCTAGTAGAAACTATGGGGCCAGGTTTTCTTGATGTTGTCCCAGTAGGTGACAATCCCATGTTCAGCGGGGTCCTTCAGGGTTAGAATCTTTCTCTTGCTCTGAGTCTCAGCCCCACAAAGCTGTCGTTCTGGCTCATACCCACAGTCATATAATAATGTCAGGGGTGCCCGACAGTCTAGGGGAATATAGCATCATCTTCTGTAAAGCCAGTTTTGTACGTTCCAGAGCTATTCTCCTCTTTCCTTTTTTTAATCAGATTTACTAAGGGTTTGTCTATTTTGTTGGTTTTTTCATAGAACCAACTCTTAGTTTTATTAATCAATTCAATAGTTTTTTTTACTTTCAATTTTATTGATCTCTCCTTTTATTTTTAGAATTTCAAGTTTAGTGTTTGACTGGGGGTTTTTAATTTGTTCCTTTTCTAGCATTTTTAGTTGCAAGCCCAATTCATTGACCTTCTCTTTCTCTATTTTATACAAATAGGCCTCTAGAGATATGAAATTTCCCCTTATTACCGCTTTGGCTGCATCCCATACATTTTGGTATGATGTCTCATTATTATCGTTTTCTTGGGTGAAGTTATTATGTCTATGATTTGCTGTTTCACCCAATCATTCTTTAGTATGAGATTATTTAGTTTCCAATTATTTTTTGGTCTACTTCCCCCTGGCTTTTTGTTGAATGTAATTTTCATTGCATCGTGGTCTGAAAAGGATGCATTTACTATTTCTGCCTTACTGCATTTGAGTTTGAGGTTTTTAATGTCCTAATATATGGTCAATTTTTGTATAGGTTCCATGAACTGCTGAAAAGAAAGTGTATTCCTTTCTGTCCCCATTACATTTTCTCCAGAGATCTATCATATCTAACTTTTCTAGTATCCTATTTACCTCTTTGACTTCTTTCTTATTTATTTTGTGGTTTGATTTATCTAATTCTGAGAGTGCAAGGTTAAGATCTCCCACTATTATAGTTTTACTGTCTATTTCTTCTTGCAGCTCTCTTAATTTCTCTTTTAAGAATTTAGATGCTACACCACTTGGTGCATTTATGTTTAATATAGATAGTGCTTCATTATCCATGCTTCCCTTTAACAAGATATAGTGCCCTTCCTTATCTCTTTTAATTAGATCAATTTTTTGCTTTAGCTTGATCTGAGATCAGGATGGCTACCCCTGCTTTTTTGACTTCACCTGAAGCATAGTAGATTTTGCTCCAACCTTTTACCTTTAACCTGCATGTATCTCCCCGCTTCAGGTGTGTTTCCTGTAAACAACATATTGTAGGATTCTGGCTTTTAATCCATTCTGCTAACCGCTTCCTCTTTATGGGGGAGTTTACCCCGTTCACATTTATGGTTAGAATGACCAATTCTGTCTTATTTGCCATCTTGTTAACCCCGGTTTATGCTTTTCTCCCTTCTTTCCCCTTTACCCCCCTTCCCAGTATTAAGCTTGTGAGCACCACTTGCTTCTCACAGCTCTCCCTTTTTAGTATCCCTCCCCCCGCCTTAGAGTTCCTCCCCCTATCTTACCCCTTTCCCTCCCCGTTTTCGTATTCCCTTCCGCTTAGCTTATTCCTTCCCTTTTCACTTTTCCCTTCTCACTTCTCAATGAGGTGGGAGAAGTTTCACCATAGATTGAATATGTCTAAGATTTTTCACTTAAAGCCAATTCTGAAGGCAGTAAGATACCCACTATATTCATCCCCCTCCATTCTTTCTCTCAGATATAATAGGTTTCCTATGCCTCTTCATGAGATGTAGTACCCCCACTTTCCCTTTTTTCTGGTACAATGTCCTTTCCACATCAATTTCTAGAACAAGGTATACATGTATTCTTTATACATCTTTATAGCAGAAGTATAGTTCCCAAGATTAATCTTTTACCTTTTTAGATTTCTCTAGAGTTCTATATTTGTAGATCAAACTTTTTGTTAAGTTCTGGCTTTTTCATCAAAAATAGGTGAAATTAGCTTACTTCGTTGAATGTCCATCTTCTTCCCTGGAAAAAGATGCTCATTCTCGCTGGGTAAGTTATTTTTGGTTGCATACCAAGTTCCTTAGCCTTTCGGAATATCATATTCCAGGCCCTTCGATCTTTTAATGTGGATGCTGCCAGATCCTGGGTGATCCTTATTGTGGCTCCTTGATACTTGAATTGGGTTTTTCTAGCCGCTTGCAATATTTTTTCCTTCGTCTGAGGGTTCTGGCATTTGGCCACTATATTCCTTGGTGTTTTGATTTTAGGATCCCTTTCAGTGGGTGATCGATGTATCCGTTCAATGTTTATTTTTTGCTCTGTTCCTATGACTTCTGGGCAGTTCTCTTTGATAATTTCCTGGAAAATAGTGTCCAGGCTCTTTTTTTCATCATGCTTTTCTGGGAGTCCAATGATTCTCAGATTGTCTCTCCTGGATCTGTTTTCCAGGTCTGTTGTCTTCCCCAGAAGGTATTTCACATTCTTTTCCATTATTTGATTTTTTTGGATTTGCTTGACTGATTCTTCTTGTCTCCTCGAGTCATTCAATTCCATTTGTTCAATTCTGATTTTTAGTGAAGTATTTTCTTCACTCACTTTTTTAAGATCTTTTTCTAATTGTCCCATTGAGTTCTTTTGTTCTGTGGAATTTTTTTTCCATTTTCGCCAATTTTGTTTTTTGGAGAGCTATTTCTGTTTCCAGTTCACTAATCCTATTTTTCAAGGATTTTATTTCTTTATTCACTCTCTCTTTAACTGACTTCTCCAGGCTCTTTTGCCAAGCCTCCCTCTCCTTTCCCCATTTTTCTTCTGGCTCCCTTGTGAGAGCCTTTTTAATCACTTCTATGAGGTTCATCTGTGCTGAGGAACAGATGATCTCCTCCTTTGGGGATTCACCTGGGGACTGTCTGTTTTTAGCCTCCTCAGGATTTAGAGTCTGCTCTCTATCTGTATAGAAGCTGTCAAGGGTTAAAGTCCTCTTCAGTTTCTTGCTCATTCTGTCTAATAATCAAAGACAAACTAGCAAAGAAAAGAAGAAAAAACTGGCGTCTTTCTTTGGGGGAGGGGCTGGGTGTGTTATCGAGCTTCCTCTCCAGACTGCAGGGGGCAGCAGTGAGGCACTAGCAGGACTGTGCTGCGCCTGCGCTCTGAGATCCCAGAGCGTGCTGAGTCACTGTGGGGGGGAAGGAGGGAGGCGGCCAGGTCCCGAGAGACTCCAGCTGTTTGGGGTTGTATTCTTCACCCCCGGCGTTTTTAGCTTCTCTGCTGGGCTGCTGACTTGCTGCTGGAGCAAATTATCCAGTCCTGTAGCGAAGCTCTCCCCGCAGAGACGGCTGCGATCACTCCCCACCCCCTCTCCAGTCTGCTCCCGTGTTCTCACTGCCGCTGCCCGCCGCCTGCGCCCGATCTAAAACCGTCCCCGCCCTCCAGTAAAGACAGACCTTTCTTGGCGAATCTCAAGGATGGCTTCTCTTGGTAACTATATGTGGGTTTTTTTTCAGTCAAGCATTAATTCAGAGGCTTGTAGTGAAATGGATAGTGAGAGAAAGCGTGGAGCTTATGCAGCTGTGAGCCTCCTCTCCGCCATCTTGGCCAGAAGTCAGGGATTTGATTTCTTTATCCACTGATTCTTTTAATGAGCAGGATGACTTATCCAGACCCTCTTGCCAAGGTTTCCTTTCCTTTCCCCACTTTTCTTCCAGCTCTCTTGTAAGAATCTTTTAAATTTCTTTTATGAGAGTGTTGCATGTTGGGGATCAGATCACATCCCCATTTGGGGTTTCATCTAGAGACAGTCTGTTTTTACTCTCCTCAGGGTTTGAAGTCTGCTATCAGTATAAAAGTTATCTATACTTAGAGCCTGCTTTAACTTTTTACTCATTTTGAAAAAAAAGAAACAAAACAAACAAACAACTACAACAACAAAAACAACTGTAGTTTGCTTTTGAGGCAGTGTGGTGTTATCAAGCTTCCTCTACAGACAACAGGAAGTAGCAGTGAGGCAGCAGTGGGACAGAAATGGCTGCACTGGATCTGCACAGCAGTTGTGCTGTGAGAGAGTGCTGAGTCACTCTGAGTGCTGGGTGGTTGTGGCCAGGGCCTGAGACACTCTAGCGCTTTGGGGTTATAGTCTGTACCCCCTGTGGCTACAGCTTCTCTGCTGATCTATGGCTTGCTGCCAGAGCAAAGTAGCTCACACTGTGGTGGCATCCCCGCAAATTTTCTGTGGGCTGAGACCACACCCCGCCCCCCTCCAGTCTGCTCAGTGTGAGCTGCCTTCTGTGCTCTCACTGCCCATTTGCCTGACGCTGTGACTGGTCTAACCGTCGCTGCCCGTGAGCAAAAACTGATCTTTTCTGGTGATTTGGGGGAAGGCCTTCTGTTGGTAATGTGTTGTACTCCCAATATTGGTGGGCTCTGACAGTCTGACAATCCGAGGCCTTTCATAAAAGAAGTAGTCTGAGGCTAAGGGAGAGTGTAGCTGTGTGTGTCCTCTCTGCCATCTTGCCTTTGCCTTCACAATAGCATCTTTTATCACTAAATTATGATGCTGGTTTGACCATATCTTGGTATAATGTGCTACTGCTGGTGAGTGCCCAGTTTCTGCCATATTATTTTCCCTTTTTTTTCAACAATTTTTGTCAAATAGTGAGTTTTTATCCGAGAAGGTGGTGTTTTTATCCTACACTAGATTACTATAATCGCTGACTAGCATGTCTTGTAAATCTAAGGTACTCCACTGATCAACTTCTCTTTCTTAGTACCAAATGGTTTCCATGACCACTGCTTTACAGTATAGTTTTAGATCTGGTACAGCTGGGCCAATCTTTGTTTGCATTTGTTTTTCACTTAACTTTTTTTCTTCTGAGATTGTTTTGCATTTATCTTCTATGTATCTACCATATATGGTTCTTGATGTCTTATTTTCCACATGTATGGGAACTCTTTGATGTACTTTTTGCATTTCTTTGACCCTAGAGTTAAGCCAAGTTTTGGATACAAAATCAGTTCTTCACTATCTGAACATAATATTGTCACAGGGTTTGTTAAGTCAAGCTCTGATCCACTTTGTTTTCAGGTTGTATTTAGTTAACTTTCTCTTGTCCTTCATATATGTCCAACATGATCTCAATAATGCGATCAATGATTTAAGTGGCATGATCATTTTTAGGCAAGGCCAGAAATTTTCTCTATAACGATTAGACCTTTTAATTCCATATGTGTGGGAGGGAGGGAGGGTTGGTGTGGGTGTGGATGTGCACATCAGTTCCCATCTATTGTTTTTCTTATCCATTTGTTGTGAAATAGTCCAATTGATTTAATTAACATTTCCCTTCTTATGCATGATATAGTGACTTTTTTTAAATAGGATTTTTGTTTAATCCTTCTTTTTAAGACCATTTCTTTATATTATAATTGGGTAATCCTCTAGGGAGGCGAGAAGATAATAAGTCTTAATAGTTTGTACTCATTCTTTATAAAAACTGAATAATAATGTTTGTAAGTAACAGAATATAAAGATTTGTCCCTTTTGCTATTTTCCCTCTGATTCTCTTACAAATGTTTGCTAAATGTATAGTGTACTAAAAATGATCTGCTTTTTTTTTTCTGCTTTTAAAATGACCTCTATTTCTCTTTTGAAGTAAACCTCATTCATCCCTCCAGCCCTGCCTCCAACCATATCACAAAAAGGAACTGTTAATGTAAATTAAATTTTATTAGTCCTTTCTTACACAAAGCCTAGCAATGCTTCCAGAGTATATCCTGTTAAATTGTGCAAGAAGTTATTCCAAACTTGTTTTGTGCCCACTTGCATTGAAATTTTCTAGGACAAAGAATCCTTCTTTCACTCATTTGTGCTTTTAGATTCCTTTAATAATGGATTTCTGCTTCCAAAATCTTGGTTATTATCTATTTCCACTCATCTACCTTTTCTTTTCCTTTAACAGTGACCAAAGAGTTTTGATCAAGACTACTTGTTTGTGTAGTTTGTGTGGAATGCACAACCTGTGAAAATGCCAGAAATCAGACCAGCTGTTCTGGTTCTCTCAGAGACCATGAAGAGCAAGAGAAAAGAAAGACAAATAGACACCAGTGTTCTTCCAAAGTCAAATTGTAACAAGAAGATAATCGAGACCTTCATTATCATTAATTGTACCCTTAAATGCTTTCTAACACCAATTTTGCTAAGAAAACAAACCAAAACAAAAAGGTAAACCAGTCAGTGTATGAAGGAACTATGAGAAACTTTAATATTTGCAGACAAACTGTCTCTCCTCCTATCTGGGCAAGTGGCTTATAATTCCTGCAAATTCTGTTCTAATAACATCTCAATACTGAAGTTCTCTGGCTTCTGCCAGCCAATGAGCAGACAGGAATGGGGGTTTGTGCCAGGTCAGAATGACACGAATTACTGCAAACTGAGTGCAGATTGAGCAGGCCAGAATGCCTGGGAAAACACAGCTTGAAAATAGCAAGCTATGCACAGGCTAGGCAGGTGTAATTACATCAACAAGATTTAATGTGGATGCTGCCAGATCCTGGGTGATCCTTATTGTGGCTCCTTGATACTTGAATTGGGTTTTTCTAGCCGCTTGCAATATTTTTTCCTTCGTCTGAGGGTTCTGGCATTTGGCCACTATATTCCTTGGTGTTTTGATTTTAGGATCCCTTTCAGTGGGTGATCGATGTATCCGTTCAATGTTTATTTTTTGCTCTGTTCCTATGACTTCTGGGCAGTTCTCTTTGATAATTTCCTGGAAAATAGTGTCCAGGCTCTTTTTTTCATCATGCTTTTCTGGAAGTCCAATGATTCTCAGATTGTCTCTACTGGATCTGTTTTCCAGGTCTGTTGTCTTCCCCAGAAGGTATTTCACATTCTTTTCCATTATTTGATTTTTTTGGATTTGCTTGACTGATTCTTCTTGTCTCCTCGAGTCATTCAATTCCATTTGTTCAATTCTGATTTTTAGTGAAGTATTTTCTTCACTCACTTTTTTCAAATCTTTTTCTAATTGTCCCATTGAGTTCTTTTGTTCTGTGGAATTTTTTTCCATTTTCGCCAATTTTGTTTTTTGGAGAGCTATTTCTGTTTCCAGTTCACTAATCCTATTTTTCAAGGATTTTATTTCTTTATCCACTCTCTCTTTAACTGACTTCTCCAGGCTCTTTTGCCAAGCCTCCCTCTCCTTTTCCCATTTTTCTTCTAGCTCTCTTGTGAGAGCCTTTTTAATCACTTCTATGAGGTTCATCTGTGCTGAGGAATAGATGATCTCCTCCTTTGGGGATTCATCTGGGGACTGTCTGTTTTTAGCCTCCTCAGGATTTAGAGTCTGCTCTCTATCTGTATAGAAGCTGTCAAGGGTTAAAGTCCTCTTCAGTTTCTTGCTCATTCTGTCTAATAATCAAAGACAAACTAGCAAAGAAAAGAAGAAAAAACTGGCGTCTTTCTTTGGGGGGGGGCTGGGTGTGTTATCGAGCTTCCTCTCCAGACTGCAGGGGCAGCAGTGAGGCACTAGCAGGACTGTGCTGCGCCTGCGCTCTGAGATCCCAGAGCGTGCTGAGTCACTGTGGGGGGGAGAGGGGGGGGCGGCCAGGTCCTGAGAGACTCCAGCTGTTTGGGGTTGTATTCTTCACCCCCGGCGTTTTTAGCTTCTCCGCTGGGCTGCTGACTTGCTGCTGGAGCAAAGTATCCAGTCCTGTAGCGAAGCTCTCCCTGCAGAGACGGCTGCGATCACTCCCCACCCCCTCTCCAGTCTGCTCCCGTGCTCTCACTGCTGCTGCCCGCCGCCTGCGCCCGATCTAAAACCGTCCCAGCCCTCCAGTAAAGACAGACCTTTCTTGGCGAATCTCAAGGATGGCTTCTCTTGGTAACTATATGTGGGTTTTTTTTTCAGTCAAGCATTAATTCAGAGGCTTGTAGTGAAATGGATAGTGAGAGAAAGCGTGGAGCTTATGCAGCTGTGAGCCTCCTCTCCGCCATCTTGGCCAGAAGTCAGGGATTTGATTTCTTTATTCACTGATTCTTTTAATGAGCAGGATGACTTATCCAGACCCTCTTGCCAAGGTTTCCTTTCCTTTCCCCACTTTTCTTCCAGCTCTCTTGTAAGAATCTTTTAAATTTCTTTTATGAGAGTGTTGCATGTTGGGGATCAGATCACATCCCCATTTGGGGTTTCATCTAGAGACAGTCTGTTTTTACTCTCCTCAGGGTTTGAAGTCTGCTATCAGTATAAAAGTTATCTATACTTAGAGCCTGCTTTAACTTTTTACTCATTTTGAAAAAAAGAAACAAAACAAACAAACAACTACAACAACAAAAACAACTGTAGTTTGCTTTTGAGGCAGTGTGGTGTTATCAAGCTTCCTCTACAGACAACAGGAATTAGCAGTGAGGCAGCAGTGGGACAGAAATGGCTGCACTGGATCTGCACAGCAGTTGTGCTGTGAGAGAGTGCTGAGTCACTCTGAGTGCTGGGTGGTTGTGGCCAGGGCCTGAGACACTCTAGCGCTTTGGGGTTATAGTCTGTACCCCCTGTGGCTACAGCTTCTCTGCTGATCTATGGCTTGCTGCCAGAGCAAAGTAGCTCACACTGTGGTGGCATCCCCGCAAATTTTCTGTGGGCCGAGACCACACCCCGCCCCCCTCCAGTCTGCTCAGTGTGAGCTGCCTTCTGTGCTCTCACTGCCCATTTGCCTGACGCTGTGACTGGTCTAACCGTCGCTGCCCGTGAGCAAAAACTGATCTTTTCTGGTGATTTGGGGGAAGGCCTTCTGTTGGTAATGTGTTGTACTCCCAATATTGGTGGGCTCTGACAGTCTGACAATCCGAGGCCTTTCATAAAAGAAGTAGTCTGAGGCTAAGGGAGAGTGTAGCTGTGTGTGTCCTCTCTGCCATCTTGCCTTTGCCTTCACAATAGCATCTTTTATCACTAAATTATGATGCTGGTTTGACCATATCTTGGTATAATGTGCTACTGCTGGTGAGTGCCCAGTTTCTGCCATATTATTTTCCCTTTTTTTTCAACAATTTTTGTCAAATAGTGAGTTTTTATCCGAGAAGGTGGAGTTTTTATCCTACACTAGATTACTATAATCGCTGACTAGCATGTCTTGTAAATCTAAGGTACTCCACTGATCAACTTCTCTTTCTTAATACCAAATGGTTTCCATGACCACTGCTTTACAGTATAGTTTTAGATCTGGTACAGCTGGGCCAATCTTTGTTTGCATTTGTTTTTCACTTAACTTTTTTTCTTCTGAGATTGTTTTGCATTTATCTTCTATGTATCTACCATATATGGTTCTTGATGTCTTATTTTCCACATGTATGGGAACTCTTTGATGTACTTTTTGCATTTCTTTGACCCTAGAGTTAAGCCAAGTTTTGGATACAAAATCAGTTCTTCACTATCTGAACATAATATTGTCACAGGGTTTGTCAAGTCAAGCTCTGATCCACTTTGTTTTCAGGTTGTATTTAGTTAACTTTCTCTTGTCCTTCATATATGTCCAACATGATCTCAATAATGCGATCAATGATTTAAGTGGCATGATCATTTTTAGGCAAGGCCAGAAATTTTCTCTATAACGATTAGACCTTTTAATTCCATATGTGTGGGAGGGAGAGAGGGTTGGTGTGGGTGTGGATGTGCACATCAGTTCCCATCTATTGTTTTTCTTATCCATTTGTTGTGAAATAGTCCAATTGATTTAATTAACATTTCCCTTCTTATGCATGATATAGTGACTTTTTTTAAATAGGATTTTTGTTTAATCCTTCTTTTTAAGACCATTTCTTTATATTATAATTGGATAATCCTCTGGGGAGGCGATAAGATAATAAGTCTTAATAGTTTGTAGTCATTCTTTATAAAAACTGAATAATAATGTTTGTAAGTAACAGAATATAAAGATTTGTCCCTTTTGCTATTTTCCCTCTGATTCTCTTACAAATGTTTGCTAAATGTATAGTGTACTAAAAATGATCTGCTTTTTTTTTCTGCTTTTAAAATGACCTCTATTTCTCTTTGAAGTAAACCTCATTCATCCCTCCAGCCCTGCCTCCAACCATATCACAAAAAGGAACTGTTAATGTAAATTAAATTTTATTAGTCCTTTCTTACACAAAGCCTAGCAATGCTTCCAGAGTATATCCTGTTAAATTGTGCAAGAAGTTATTCCAAACTTGTTTTGTGCCCACTTGCATTGAAATTTTCTAGGACAAAGAATCCTTCTTTCACTCATTTGTGCTTTTAGATTCCTTTAATAATGGATTTCTGCTTCCAAAATCTTGGTTATTAGCTATTTCCACTCATCTACCTTTTCTTTTCCTTTAACAGTGACCAAAGAGTTTTGATCAAGACTACTTGTTTGTGTAGTTTGTGTGGAATGCACAACCTGTGAAAATGCCAGAAATCAGACCAGCTGTTCTGGTTCTCTCAGAGACCATGAAGAGCAAGAGAAAAGAAAGACAAATAAGACACTAGTGTTCTTCCAAAGTCAAATTGTAACAAGAAGATAATCGAGACCTTCATTATCATTAATTGTACCCTTAAATGCTTTCTAATACCAATTTTGCTAAGAAAACAAACCAAAACAAAAAGGTAAACCAGTCAGTGTATGAAGGGACTATGAGAAACTTTAATATTTGCAGACAAACTGTCTCTCCTCCTATCTGGGCAAGTGGCTTATCATTCCTGCAAATTCTGTTCTAATAACATCTCAATACTGAAGTTCCCTGGCTTCTGCCAGCCAATGAGCAGACAGGAATGGGGGTTTGTGCCAGGTCAGAATGACACGAATTACTGCAAACTGAGTGCAGATTGAGCAGGCCAGAATGCCTGGGAAAACACAGCTTGGAAATAGCAAGCTATGCAGGCAGGTGTAATTACATCAACAAGATTAGGCAGGTGTGAGTACCTGGGAGGTCACAGTTTGCTATGTAGTAATGTACTCTCTGGATCCCTCTTCCCTGCTCATATTTTTCTGGCCCAAATATGCAAAAATGTTTTAATTTTCAAATATACATTTTTCAGTCTTTGTCCTTCCTTGATATGTTCTTCCTTGACTCCCTGTTTCTTTGGTTGCAGTAAACTTTTCTTTTTTACACAGATTTTCTTCACCCACTGTATGACACTGCACTCTCCTGGTTTCCTCTTCTAAGTTGCACATATCTTTTTTCTCTCTGTGGGATCAATTGAAATCTCCCACTGAATAAAGTTGAAAGTTCTCTAACAATTTATGCTGTTATTTTTATACTTTGTCATCTCATCAGATCCCTTTAAGTATATGAATATCTCTGTGCAGAATATACCCAAATCTAAATATCCAAGCAACGTTATTACTCAAAATTCATCTCATCCTCAATACATCCAAATTATCTTCCTTAAAACTTTTCTCTCCACTAAGTTTTGTTTCCTTTGACTGAGGACACAGCCTTTAGGTCAGTCCTACAGCTCTCTGAGTACAGTCATTCCTGAATCTTTTTTAATGTAACACTCACTTTTTGTATATCATATTAGTTAAATCTTTTGACTTCTACCCCTAAAACATCTCAACAATTTACCTTTTGTATGTATGCACATGAACGTTTCTTGTCCTGGCTTACTTTCTGTTGCCTCTTGCTGTTAATATTCAAGTATTGTTTTTTTTTTTTTTTCTAAAATGTATTCTTATTGGTAACTTTGCTATAAAAATTGTCAATATTTTTCCAAGTATTGCACCTCCCTTGTACAGATCTCCACAGACTGTTTGAAATATTTTACAAAAGGCAAAAACATTAGCCAAAAAAGTCAAACTATTGAAAAAAAGTTTAAAATTATAGGCAATATTCAACCCTCTTATATTACTCACATCCAAAAGAAAGTGAGAGGAACAAGTGTCTTCTCTTCTTTGATTCACATTTTTTTCTTTAAAGTGTGTGGGAACGATCTGCCTCACTGCCCCTCCCCCCACCCTCACTCCCATCTAATTAATCAATCATGACATAGGAGAGGTAAAATGGAATTTGCTTTCTCATAAGGACACTCCTGGTGTCCAACAAAATGGGGTCAGCAAAAGAATGCAAGGAACTTAAAGCACAAAACTTTGATCTCTAACACAGTGTTTCCACCTACCCCTGGCCTTTCCTCCCATTGGCTGTGCTTTGCATTCAACAGACGCAGTCTTGGTGTTATAAGTTTATTACTGCTCAGAACCTTGATTTAAATAAGACATAAGGGAAGAGGAAACTCAGAGCCCCATACACAATAAAGTGGGCACTATAACAAACCAAAAAACAAACATACATGAGTCATCAGTCATTACTCTGAGGAAGCTCCAATATTTGAATTTGATTGGTCTTGAGAACCATTGCTGAGCAATTTTGTACAAGACTTCCTAACCTAAGTCCTCAAAAGTCCTATTTTATTAAGGGTTTTTTGCAGGCTGAGAAGGCACTATGCTAAGTATTTTCATTTTGTTATTTGATTCTTGAGACATATTAATCTTCCAGGTACAGGATACTTCATTATAAAAAACCCACCAAGGAGAAAATGTCTTCATTCATTGAGTAGGACTGTGTTTATTCAAGGAACTGGCCAGGCAATAAAAGCTACTAATTGATTTACCAGAAGAGTTAGCTTTTCAACTTCTTTGTGCTTTTCCTAGATATTCATCCGATAATGTCAAGCACATTCTTATGTTCTCAGCAACAAGTTACACTGAGAAACATGGCTGAGACTTAGGATTCAATGCTAGGATTCCTTACAATCCCCCCCTAGAATTAGCCAGGTCTTCAAATTGGTCACATAAAACAACAGGACTTCAACTCATCATGAACATTTATACAGAGAAAAAGCTTGCAATTTGAAACCATTGTTGAAAGATAATTCACAATACCATGCCCAAAGCAGAGTGCAAACATATTAAAATGCTATAGTATAGACATGATAAATATTTCCATATTGAGTCCTGTTGGAATCCTTACTAACTGTTAACTAATTAGAGTTGATCTAATCTTACAAGAAGATGTTTTGGGCAGAACCTGAAACAAGGTACTAAGTAGAACTAATTAATACAAGGCTTGTGTTCACACCTTTACTCATTGGAGTTCAATGAGTTCATACCTCCCTTGAAGCTCTTTGGGCCAGAGAGCACTATGGGAGAAAACCCATAATCCCTCTCTCTGGAAGGAGCATAAATAGGCCAATGGCCCAGTCGAAGAAGTTCTTCAGAGGAAGACGCTACAAGTAGAGATTTCACCGGAATGACATGAAGACTGGAGCTGGCTGGAGGCTGAAGAAAGCAGAGGCAGAGGCTGAAGGACCAGACCTTTGGATTTAAAGACATTTGGAGAGAGCTCTTGGAACCAAGCAGAGAGATAGGCCTCTAAGCTAACCGGGCTATATTGGAGATAATAAAAGATCTGAACTTTTATCACCTGGCTGCTTTTTGAGAAGAAAAAGCTCACTACAGAGTCCCATCCTGAAACTGAGGAAAACAATTGTCCTGGGGTCTCATGTATCCAATGTGCAATAATTTGACTTATGTTAGATTCAAAGATATTTGTTAATGGGATTTGTTAATGAACTACAATATTATTTATGACCATACACACTCCTCCTTTTGCAGCTATTAAATAATCGAACGCTATTTGCTTGTTAAGGATGACGTAAGCTAGGGAATCTAGGAGTTCTTGGATTCTGTAAAACTTAGGCAACTTCATCTGCCAGCTGTTCAATAGCAGCAGTCACATTGGTTCAAACAAATTCATGGTTTATATAACCTATGTCTAATATTCCAATGATCAACAATACACTTCATTGCCTCTCTAATGTAACTTATTCAATAGTAGTTACCCCCCAGAATAGTAATGATCTAGAACTAACTGGATTTCTAGTCTTGAATGCACCAGGTATTACCCTTGGCTTAATACTTCCTAATTTGGTCTTGCATTCTTCTTTGAATGCCAAGATAGAAGGAATAGATAGATGTTAGTGTACAGGTGTCCCCTGAGTTGCCAGGTTCTCCATACCTAAAGGAAATGGTACCATCTGGGGGATGGGGAAACCAGTAGAACAGATATTGAGATGGATTTGTTCAGACTCTTTATAGAGTACTTTACCAATTCTACTTGACTTTCCTCAGGGTTTAAGAACTGTAATCACAAATCTTTCTAAGAAATCTATAGTTATTAAACCCATTCTCAAAACATATGTTTAACTTGCTTGGAAGTTTTTTAGATGTCCTATTCTTATAACAAACAGACATCATTCTAAATTGTGTAGTTCTATAATTTTTTTTATTATTTATTTATTTTATTATTTTATTATATATATATATATATATATATATATATATATGTATATGTATATGTACATATGAAAGACGGCAAACTGAATTCTTAATGATATATCCTTTTTAGTGATATGTTTCCCAACCTAAGTCTCCAATACATTGTGACAGGGAACCAACCCATCCAGACACTGGATATTTTGGCATCCATTCTCTGATCAGTCCTGATTCCTCCCAAACTAATGGGGCCCAAAGTCCTTTGGGGGCAGGGGTGATGATTTCATCTTCTTAAACTACTTCCTGCTGAGAATGGCTGTAGAGCTGCATCATCCAACAGGGTCCCATTTTTTAGGGGGATGAGGAAAGGTGGATGAGCTGGAACTGTTTGAAGTATCCAATGGGTTGATTCAGATCCCTGAAGCTGGTCAATGCAATTGTAACTGAATAAAATCTAGAATTAAAAAAAAAAAATCTAACAAATAGAAGTTTGGAAAGCCTGAGATAGAAAGACCAGGCCAGAAAGACTGCAATAAACTGCAGAGAAGCCAATATAGATTGACTTGTAACTTTTCATGTAAAGAAGTATGTATGCATCACAAGAGAGTACAAACAATTGTTAAAGCTGTTTCAGCTTTAGTTTCAACAAAAGATATAATAGCAGACCTCACAGACTATTGTGTTAATTATTTTTACCTTATTTTGGAAACATTTAAGGACCTTATTTCATATAGAATATATATCTAGTAAATAGGACTAGACCAAATATTCATTCACCTAATAATTTAGCATATAATGGTCTCATATAGTCAGATGGAAAACAGTAAGATACTACATAATTGAATTGTGTTCATGGCTTCTATGGACCCATTGCTCTGATTATAGAAATTTGCTATCAGAAGAAAAAACAAGGGCATAATTATAATACCATCAAATATTCTTCATCAGACCTCAGCCTGGGAACACACACATAACAGGATAAAACATCCTTACCTCAGTTTGATAACCAGTCATGATAACCAGTTTGATAATCAGTCAGTCCCTAATATAGCTAGATTCAGGAAAAATCAGGTGGGTTCTTATTCAAAGAAACACAACTGGGAAGCTGAGTCAGAAGGAGCCCAACTTGAGTGGAGGCCAAGGTTGTCCTACCAACTCTTGTCCAGATACAGATCTCCACCTGTAACCGTTCAGGATCACGTTTTCCTCAAGTGATGCGTTGCTGATTGAATAATTCCCAACTTCAAAACTCAATAGATTATTAATTACAGTCCCAAGAGATTTCATCTCAATAACAATTTTCACTAGTCAGAGGCTTCAGGTTAATATACAAAAACCTTACACGTCTAACACATGTACTACAATCAAAACTAAGAGCAGGAATATGAGGTTAACATTCTGTTCTCTATACTTCAAGAAAGCTACAGATCAAATTTTGTTATATTCATTAAACAAAGAAACCATTATGCATGCACTTAATAAATATTAAACATTTTTCTGAAGACAAATGGAGACCTTGTGGGAAGTAATCATTTGCAGTCCTAACAAAAACCTCTTAAAAGTTCCGTCCATTCCTAAGTAGCAGAATCCTTAATACAGCATCATAAATGACTTTTGTAATAAAACAGACATAATAAACATGACAAATAAAAAGCAAATATTCAGTTATTCACTCTGTGATAACATGAGACATTCTTTTAAGCAACAGAACAAATTAACGCTAAAGGAATTTCATTTAAACAGCAGGGTCTCTAAGGCAGGGGCTGTGTTCTTAGAGACTATCCCCATATTCTGTAAAAAGGGCAGGAAGGGCCCAACCCAGGGCATCTTATACGCCCAACTGATTCAAAGTAAAACCATGAAATCATACAATTTTCAATCTCTTATTTTTATCAAAAAACATTTCAGAAGTGATAACCAAACTGTCATCTATATTTTTTCTTGTATTGAAATTTCACATTCTATATCAAGTTTATAATCTGATACATATTAGTTACATTAATTTTGTATTGAATCATAATTTCAGAAAACAAAACTTACAAATTGTATAACAAAAATCAAAAGAACACCTCACCCAAACATGACCTCTTTAGGTTCAGTAAGCTATCAGGGAAACCTTTGCTTAAACACAGATTTAAATTTCCAGTAGTAATTTTTCAATATTTGTAAACAAATTTCTAAGGTGTTATGCCTAAAATAAACAAATTCAAAATTTTTGCACACAATAGTGATTGCCTTATATCATTGTAATAATAAGAGATTCATCACATAAAATGCACAACTCATTGTGATATCTAAGGTGATGGTCTTAAGGTCAACATTCCTAGTGTGAAAGCCAATCATTAGAAACTGTTCCTACTTAACAAAGTTGTAGTTTATCAGAAAACTCATTCATGCATTATGACCTATGTAACTAAACAAGTTATTTTCTTAGGGATGATAATCTTACTCAAAGATGGTTTTAAGAAACTTAATAAATTTACAATTGAGTAGGAATTCCAGAAAAAGATCCTGATTGCTCCCTTTGTTTCTTGTCTACCTTCTTTGATTGCCAACTGCTTTCTTTTTTCTCTTTCACCTCTACAAACATTCATCCTTTCAGGTCTCTAGGCTTTCACAGTGAAAACCTGAATGGAGATAATCTTTATTTGTTTGTTTTTTAACTCACCCCCACTTTTCTATACACAGTGTTTGTCAGTCTTAGCTAGTTTTAAACATTTTTTAAAATAAACTTTTAGTTACAGGCCAAATCTCATTTCTACATTTTCAGAAAGAAACAATTACCTTTTGATTTTTTTCCCAACCCACCCAAATCTTTCCTCTTTCCTCTGTGAATCAGAAAAGGGTAAAAAACCTATTATTGGGAGATAGCTGTTTGCTGCCAGGACTTAAAAGCAGCCAGCGATTATTCTGTTTCCAGAATTCCCATACTTTCCTATTCTTTTTTCCAAGCCATGCTCTTTTCATTCTAACATGCTGAAACTTTCTCATTTCTAGTCTAATCCTTCTCTGCTCTTTTTCTATTTGCTTTTCACCATCATAACTCCTTTCACTAATTTTTCCAAAAGATATATTTTCTATACACTGTGGAATTTGAGGCTGTGGGATTTCAGGGATTGGACTGAACGACTCCCTAAGTCCTCACACAGACCCGTTTCTTTAGCCCACTCACGTGTTAACCAAGTGTGCATCCAGGAATCTTGGTTCACTCTAATGACAATAGTGGGAGGGAATTCTTCCAGGGCTTTGTTCACTGAACCATTGGGAGCATTTGGAATGAAAGTGCAATAAGCAGCACCAATCATCACATAGACTCCCCCTTTCTCTGCCGATAGCCCATCCAGAGTCATTACCAGAGACATTCTATTTTCCCATGCCAGTCTGCTGCTGGCATCTAACTACTCTGCTCTTCTCTTCACTGTTGCTCTGGTATAGCTATTACCCACCACAGTAGGAATGACCCAAATCCAGAACTAAATAGATTTCTGGGCTTGAATTGGGCCATTACTCTCCCTGACTTCAATCTTCAAATGCCAGGGTAAAAGGAATGTCAACTGGATCAGTTCCCAGGTGCCCACTCAATTCCCAGGCTTGGAGTGAGAGTGCGCCCTTTACAGTATCACCCAAGGTTGGGGTAGGGGTATGCTCATCCCTGAGGAATTGCCAGAGCTTCCAGGCTCAATACATACAACTACCGTCCCAAGACTTGGGAATCAACCTTTCTGGAGAGCAATTTGGAACAATAACCAAAGGGATATCAAACCTGAATCCTCTCTGACCCAGCAATAACACTTTAAGTCTAGAAAAGGATCTCTCAGTACAAAAATATTTATAGCAGCTCTTTTGGTAGCTAAAAATTTAGGGATTGATTAGGTTCTGTTTATTGTGGATAAAGTGATATTTACTTTGATAAGATTTTTTTTTTAAATTATTATGGTAAGATATAAGTGCTGGCAAGAAAATGGACATCTGCCAGAAGGGCAGGGAAAATTGGCGGTCTTTCTGAAAAAAATGCCAGCATGGATCAGCATTTACCAAGACAGAAAAAAATTGCTTTATAACAAGGGGTAAAGTTTTGACAGATAAAACCAATGCACCAAAAATTAGAAGGAAAACAGAAAAGTGAGGGAAATATTTCCCCTATCCATCAGTCTGATCAATCCTCTATTCTTTGATATCTTAATTTGCAGATGGTATCACTCTGTGTAATTTCTTCATGCGGGGCAATATTTTTGCTGTTGAAGGAATGCCGTACAGATTAAAAAAAAAAAAAAAAAACAGAGCATTTTGAATGCTCAAAATATCTGATCAGGCAATTTACTTATTTCTTCTGGTGTGGCAATGTTCTTACTGTTTAAGGACTGCCATACTGATAATAATTAAAAAAAAAAAACAGAGCATTTTGAATGCTCAAAATATTTGATCAGGCAATGTTCTTACTTCTTGTGTGGCAATGTTTTTATTATTGTAGGATTGCCATACAAATAAAAAAACAAAAACAGAACATTTTGAATTTTCAAAATATCTAATGAGGCAATTTTCTTATGTCTTCTTATGGAGCAATGTTTATACTGTGGAGGATTGCTATACAGATGGGGAAAAAAAAAAACAGCATTTTGATTTCTCAAAATATCTGTTCAGGCAATTTTCTACTTTCTTTTGTGGCAATGTTTTTACTGTTGAAAGACTGCCATAGAGGGAAAAAAAAAAAAAAAAACAACAACAACAAAAAAAAAAAAAAAAAAAAAAAACAAACAAAGAACAAACAAACAAACAAAAAAAAAACAGCATTTCGAATGCTCAAACTATCTGATCAGGCAATTTTCTGATTTCTTCTTATGTGGGAATGTTAGTACTGTTGAAGGACTGCCATACCGATAATAATAATAAAAAAAGAGGACTTTCAATTCTCAAAATATCAGATCAGGCAATTTTCTTGTTTCTTCTCGTGTGGCAATGTTTTTACGACTGAAGTCCTACCATACAGATAATAATAATAAAAAATTAATAATGGAGCATTATGAATGCTCAAAATATCTGATCAGGCAATTTTCTGATTTCTTCTTATGTGGCAATGTTCTTATTTTTGAAGGACTGACATACAGATAATTAAAAAAACCCAGCATTTTAAATGCTCAAAATATTTGATCAGGTAATGTTGTTACTTCTTGTGTTGCAATGTTTTTACTGTTGAAGGACTTCCATAGAGATTAAAAAAAAAAAAAAGGCAATTTTCTGATTTCTTCTTATGTGTCAATGTTTTTATTGTTGAAGGACTGTCATATAGATAATAATAAAAAAAAAAAACAGCACAGCATTTTGAACGCTCAAAATATTTGATGAGGGAATGTTCTTATTTCTTATGTGGCAATGTTTTTACTGTTGAAGAACTGCCATACAGATTAAAAAAAAAACAATGAAGGACTGCCATACAGATTAAAAAAAAAAAAAAAAAAGAGCATTTAAAATGCTCAAAATATCTGCCTGGGCAATCTTCTGATTTCTTCTTGTGTGGCAATGTTTTTACTGTTAAAAATGTGCCATACGTTATCAAAAAAACACAGCATTTTGAATGCTCCAAATATCTAATCAAACAATTTTCTTATTTCTTCTTATGTGGCAATCTTCTTGCTGTTCAAAGGCTGCCATACAGATTAAAAAAAAAAAACAAACTATTTCGAATTTTCAAAATATCTGATCAGGCAATTTTCTTATTTCTTCTTATGTGTCAACGTTCTTACTGTTGAAGGACTGCCATACAAATAAGTAAAAAAAAGAGAAAATGGAACGTTTTCAATACTCAAAATATCAGATCAGGTAATTTTCTTATTTCTTCTTGTGTGGCAGTGTTTTTACTTTTGAAGAATTGCCATACAGATGAAAAAAAAAAAAACAAAAACAAAAAAAAAAACAAAACAGGGCATTTCGAATACTCAAAAATATCTAATCAGGCAATTTTCTTAATTCTTCTTGTTTGGCAATGTTTTTACTGTTGAAGGATGGCCATACAGATGGAAAAAAAAAAAAAAACACAGCATTTTGAATTCTCAAAATATCTTAGGAAATTTTCTTATTTCTTCTTATGTGGAATTGTTTTTGCTGTTGATGGACTGCCATACAGGAAAAAACAAAAACAAAAAAAAAACAAAAAAAAAAACAAAAAAACAGCATTTTGAATGCTCAAAAAGATCTGAACAGGCAATTTTCTTAATTCTTTTTGTTTGGAAATGTTTAGACTGTTGAAGCGCGACATACAAATAAAAAAAAAAAACCCAGCATTTTGAATGCTCAGAATATCTCAACGGGCAATTTTCTGATTTCTTTTTGTGTAGCAATGGTTTTACTTTTGAAGAACTGCCAAAGAGATGAAAAAAAAAAAAAAAAAAAAGAGCATGTTAAATACTCAAAAATATCTGATCAGGCAATTTTCTTAATTCTCCTTGTGTGGCAATGTTTTTACTGTTGAAGGAAAGGCATACAAGTAAAAAAATAAAAATAAAAATAAAAACAGAATATTTTGAATGCTTAAAATATCTGATCAAGCAATTTTCTGATTTCTTCTTTTATGGCAATGTTCTGATTGTTGAAGGACTGACATACAAATAATAATAATAATAATTAAAAATGACAGAGCATTTTGCATGCTCAAAATGTCTAATTAGGCAATTTTCTGATTTCTTCTTATGTGACAATGTCTTTATTATTGAAGGACTGCCAAACAGATAATAATAATGAAAAACAAACAAACAAGAAAAAACAGAGTATTTTGAATGCTCAAAATGTCTGATCAGGCAATGTTCTCACTTCTTCTTTGGCAATGTTTTGAATTTGAAGCCTTGCAAATAAAGATAAATAAAACTAAGCATTTTGCATGCTCAAAATATCTGATCAAGCAATTTTCTTATATCATCTTGTGTGGTAATGATTTCATTGTGGAGGGACAGCCAGATTAAAAAAAAAAAAAAAAAACAGATAATTTTGATTGCTCCAAATATCTGATCAGGGAATTTCCTTATTTATTCTTATGCGGCAATGATTTTACTGTTGAAAAATGTGCCATACATATAAAAAAAAAAAGATAATAATTTTTTGAATGCACCAAATTTATGATCAGGTAATTTTCTTATTTCTTCTTGTGTGGCAATGTTTTTGCTGTTCAAAGGCTGCCATACAGAGAAAAAAAAAAAAAACACTATTTCAAATTCTCAAAATATCTTATCAAGCAATTGTCTTATTTCTTCTTATGTGTCAATGTTCTTACTCCTGAAGGACTGCCATACATACAGATAAGTAAAAAAAAAAAAAAAGAAAAAGAAAATGGAGTGTTTTGAATACTCAAAATATCAGATCAGGTAATTTTCTTATTTCTTCTTGTGTGGCAATGTTTTTACTTTTGAAGAACTGCCATAAAGATGAACAACAACAAAAAAAAAAAACAGCTTTTTGAATGTTCAAAAATATTTGATCAGGCAATTTTCTTAATTCTTCTTGTGTGGCAATGTTTTTACTGTTGAAGGACACCCATACAGATTGGGGAAAAAAAAAACACAGTATTTTGAATTCTCAAAATATCTTAGGAAATTTTCTTATTTCTTCTTATGTGGAATTGTTTTTGCTGTTGATGTACTGCCATACAGGAAAAAACAAAACAAAACAACAACAACAACAAAAAAAAAAAACAGCATTTTGAAAGCTCAAAATATGTGATCAGGCAATTTTCTTATTTCTTTTAATGTTGTAATATTCTTATTGTTTAAGTATTGCCATACAGATAATTAAAAAAAAAATCAGAGCATTTTGAGTAATCAAAAAGATCTGAATAGGCAATTTTCTTAATTCTTTCTGTTTGGAAATGTTTAGACTGATGAAGCGCGACAAACAAACAAACAAACAAACAAACAAAAAAAACAGCATTTTGAATGCTCAGAATATCTCAACAGGCAATTTTCTGATTTCTTCTTGTGTAGCAATGGTTTTACTTTTGAAGAACTGCCAAAGAGATGAAGAAAAAAAAACCAGAGCATTTTGAATACTCAAAAATATCTGATCAGGCAATTTTCTTAATTCTTCTTGTGTGGCAATGTTTTTACTGTTGAAGGAAAGGCATACAAGTAAAAAAAAATAAAAATACAAATAGAATATTTTGAATGCTTAAAATATCTGATCAAGCAATTTTCTGATTTCTTCTTATGTGACAATGTCCTTATTATTGAAGGACTGCCAAACAGATAATAATAATGAAAAACAAACAAACAAACAAAAAAAAAAACAGAGCATTTTGAATGCTCAAAATGTCTGATCAGGCAATGTTCTCACTTCTTCTTTGGCAATGTTTTGAATTTGAAGGCTTGCAAATAAAGATAAATAAAACTGAGCATTTTGCATGCTCAAAATATCTGATCAAGCAATTTTCTTATATCATCTTGTGTGGCAATGATTTCATTGTGGAGGGACAGCCAGACAGATTAAAAAAAAAAAAAAAAACAGATAATTTTGATTGCTCCAAATATCTGATCAGGGAATTTCCTTATTTATTTTTATGCGGCAATGATTTTACTGTTGAAAAATGTGCCATACATATAAAAAAAAAAAAAAAAAGAGTTTTTTGAATGCACCAAATATATGATCAGGTAATTTTCTTATTTCTTCTTGTGTGGCAATGTTTTTGCTGTTCAAAGGCTGCCATACAGACAAAAAAAAACACTATTTCAAATTCTCAAAATATCTGATCAAGCAATTGTCTCATTTCTTCTTATGTGTCAATGTTCTTACTCCTGAAGGACTGCCATACATACAGATAAGTAAAAAAAAAAAGAAAATGAAGTGTTTTGAATACTCAAAATATCAGATCAGGTAATTTTCTTATTTCTCCTTGTGTGGCAATGTTTTTACTTTTGAAGAACTGCCATACAGATGAACAAAAACAAAAACAGCTTTTTGAATGTTCAAAAATATTTGATCAGGCAATTTTCTTAATTCTTCTTGTGTGGCAATGTTTTTACTGTTGAAGGACAGCCATACAGATGGAAAAAAAAAAAAAAACAGTATTTTGAATTCTCAAAATATCTTAGGAAATTTTCTTATTTCTTCTTATGTGGAATTGTTTTTGCTGTTGAGGGCCTGCCATACAGGAAAAAAAAAAAAAACAGCATTTTGAAAGCTCAAAATATCTGATCAGGCAATTTTCTTGTTTCTTTTAATGTTGTAATATTCTTATTGTTTAAGTATTGCCATACAGATAATTAAAAAAAAAATCAGAGCATTTTGAATGCTCAAAAAGATCTGAACAGGCAATTTTCTTAATTCTTCTTGTGTGGCAGTGTTTTTACTTTTGAAGAAATGCCATAGAGATGAAAAAAACCAAAAAACCCAGACCATTTTGAGTACTCAAAAATATCTGATCAGGCAATTTTTTTTTTAATTCTTCTTATGTGGCAATGTTTTTACTGTTGAAGGAAAGGCATACAAGTAAAAAAAATAAAAAATAAAAACAGAATATTTTGAATGCTTAAAATATCTGATCAAGCAATTTTCTGATTTCTTCTTTTATGGCAATGTTCTGATTGTTGAAGGACTGACATACAAATAATAATAATAATAATTAAAAATGACAGAGCATTTTGCATGCTCAAAATGTCTAATTAGGCAATTTTCTGATTTCTTCTTATGTGACAATGTCCTTATTATTGAAGGGCTGCCAAACAGGTAATAATAATGAAAAACAAACAAACAAACAAAAAAAAAAAAAAAACAGAGTATTTTGAATGCTCAAAATGTCTGATCAGGCAATGTTCTCACTTCTTCTTTGGCAATGTTTTGAATTTGAAGGCTTGCAAATAAAGATAAATAAAACTGAGCATTTTGCATGCTCCAAATATCTGATCAAGCAATTTTCTTATATCATCTTGTGTGGCAATGATTTCATTGTGGAGGGACAGGCAGACAGATTAAAAAAAAAAAAAAACAGATATTTTTGATTGCTCCAAATATCTGATCAGGGAATTTCCTTATTTATTCGTATGTGGCAATGATTTTACTGTTGAAAAATGTGCCATAAAAAAAAAAAAAAAAAAAAAAAGTTTTTTGAATGCACCAAATATACGATCAGGTAATTTTCTTATTTCTTCTTGTGTGGCAATGTTTTTGCTGTTCAAAGGCTGCCATACAGATTAAAAAAAAAAAAAAAAAAAAAAAAAAAAAAAAAAAAACCACTATTTCAACTTCTCAAAATATCTGATCAAGCAATTGTCTCATTTCTTCTATGTGTCAATGTTCTTACTCCTGAAGTACTGCCATACATACAGATAAGCAAAAAAAAAAAAAAAAGAAAATGGAGTGTTTTGAATACTCAAAATATCAGATCAGGTAATTTTCTTATTTCTTCTTGTGTGGCAATGTTTTTACTTTTGAAGAACTGCCATACAGATGAACAAAACCAAAAACAGCTTTTTGAATGTTCAAAAATATTTGATCAGGCAATTTTCTTAATTCTTCTTGTGTGGCAATGTTTTTACTGTTGAATGACAGCCATACAGATGGAAAAAAAAAAAAAAACATAGCATTTTGAATTCTCAAAATATCTTACGAAATTTTCTTATTTCTTCTTATGTGGAATTGTTTTTGCTGTTGACGGACTGCCATACAGAGAAAAAAAAAAAACAAACAAACAAAAAAAAAAAACAGCATTTTGAAAGCTCAAAATATCTGATGATCAGGCAATTTTCTTATTTCTTTTAATGTTGTAATGTTCTTATTATTTAAGGATTGCCATACAGATAATTAAAAAAAAAAAACTAAAACAAAATTTTGAATGCTCAAAAAGACCTGAACAGGCAATTTTCTTAATTCTTCTTGTGTGGAAATGTTTAAATTAGACTGTTGAAGCGTGACAAATAAAAATTTTTAAAAAACAGCATTTTGAATGCTCAGAATATCTCTACAAGCAATTTTCTTATTAATTCTTTTATGGTAATGTTGTTGTTGTTCAACTGTCATACACATTAAAAAAACAAACAAACAAACAAAAAAAATACAGAGGATTTTGAATGCAGAAAATATCTGATCAGGCAACTGTCTTATTTCTTCTTATGTGTAATGTTCTTACTCTTGAAGAACTGCCATACAGATAAGTTAAAAAAAAAAAGGAAAAATTGTTTTGAATATTCAAAATATCTCATCAAGCAATTTTCTGATTTCTTCTTGTGTGGCAATATTTTTAATGTTGAAAATGTGCCATACGTTATCAAAAAAACACAGCATTTTGAATGCTCAAAATATCTAATCAGACAATTTTCTTATTTCTTCTTATGTGGCAATGTTTTTGCTGTTCAAAGGCTGCCATACAGATTGAAAAAAACACACTATTTCAAATTCTCAAAATATCTGATCAGGCAATTGTCTTATTTCTTCTTATGTGTCAATGTAAAAAAAAAAAAGAAAATGGAACGTTTTGAATACTCAAAATATCAGATCAGGTAATTTTCTTATTTCTTCTTGTGTGGCAATGTTTTTAATTTTGAAGAATTGCCATACAGATGAAAAAAAAAATAAAAAAATGGGGCATTTTGAATACTCAAAAAATCTAATCAGACAATTTCCTTAATTCTTCTTGTGTGGCAATGTTTTTACTGTTGAAGGATGGTCATACAGATGGGGGAAAAAAAAAACACAGCATTTTGAATTCTCAAAACATCTTAGGAGATTTTCTTATTTCTTCTTATGTGAAATTGTTTTTGCTGTTGACGGACTGCCATACAGGAAAAAAAAAAAAAAAAACAGCATTTTGAAAGCTCAAAATATCTGATCAGGCAATTTTCTTATTTCTTTTAATGTTGTAATATTCTTATTATTTAAGTATTGCCATACAATAATAAAAAAAAAAAAAACAAAGCATTTTGAATGCTCAAAAAGATCTGAATAGGCAATTTTCTTAATTCTTGTTTGGAAATGGTTGGAATATTGAAGCGCGACACACAAATAAAAATAAAAATAAAAAAACCCCAGCATTTTGAATTCTCAGAATATCTCAACGGGCAATTGTCTGATTTCTTCTTGTGTGGCAATGTTTTTACTTTTGAAGAAATGCCATAGAGATGAAAAAAAAAAAAAAAACAGAGCATTTTGAGTACTCAAAAATATCTGATCAGGCAATTTTTTAAATTCTTGTGTGGCAATGTTTTTACTGTTGAAGGAAAGGCATACAAGTAAAAAAAAAATAAAAATAAAAACAGAATATTTTGAATGCTTAAAATATCTGATCAAGCAATTTTCTGATTTCTTCTTTTATGGCAATGTTCTGATTGTTGAAGGACTGCCATACAAATAATAATAATAATAATTAAAAATGACAGAGCATTTTGCATGCTCAAAATGTCTAATTAGGCAATTTTCTGATTTCTACTTATGTGACAATGTCCTTATTATTGAAGGACTGCCAAACAGATAATAATAATGAAAAACTGTTATGAGTTCAAATGTTGGGAGTTCTTGTTCTTCTCAGAACACAGCCGGTTTAGGTTAGGGCCCTCCGAATATCTCCAAATCCAAAAGTTCTGTCTTTCAGCCTCTGCCTCTGCTTTCTTCAGCCTCCAACCAACACAGAGATGGAATGTCTCTCTTGTCTCCTACTGGGGAGCCCAGCCACCAACTACAGTGGTGTGAGATGAAGATGAATCTGGTTGTCCACTGAACTCTCACTCGTAGCTTTATCCTCTGAAAGCTCTTCGTCTGCCACCAGCCAGCCAAGAATAAAAAAATGTATTCTTGAATAGCTCTCTCTCCTTATATGCTAATCTTCTGAGAGAATGGGATTATGGGTTTTCTCCCATAGTGCTCTCTGGCCCAAAGAGCTTTAAGGGAGGTGTGAACTCCCTTGAAGTTAGAAAGTTTACTTTGTGAAGCTGGCATACTTGTGAACTCCAATGAGTAAAGGTGTGAACACAAGCCTTGTATTAATTAGTTCTACTTAGTACCTTGTTTCAGGTTCTGGCCAAAATCTTCTTGTAAGATTAGATCAACTCTAATTAGTTAGCAGTTAGTAAGGATTCCAACAAAAAACAATCAATCAAACAAACAAACAAACAAAAAAAAAAAAAAAACAGAGCATTTTGAATGCTCAAAATGTCTGATCAGGCAATGTTCTCACTTCTTTGGCAATGTTTTGAATTTGAAGGCTTGCAATAAAGATAAATAAAACTGAGCATTTTGCATGCTCAAAATATCTGATCAAGCAATTTTCTTATATCATCTTGTGTGGCAATGATTTCATTGTGGAGGGACAGCCAGACAGATTAAAAAAAAAAAACAAAAACAAACAAAAAAAAAAAACAGATAATTTTGATTGCTCCAAATATCTGATCAGGGAATTTCCTTATTTATTCTTATGCAGCAATGATTTTACTGTTGAAAAATGTGCCATACACACACACACACACACACACACACACACACATATATATATGTATATATAAAACAGAGTTTTTTGAATGCACCAAATATCAGATCAGTTAATTTTCTTATTTCTTCTTGTGTGGCAATGTTTTTACTTTTGAAGAAGTGCCATACAGATGAAAAAAAAAACAAAAACAAAAACAGCTTTTTGAATGCTCAAAAATATTTGATCAGGCAATTTTCTTAATTCGTCTTGTCTGGCAATGTTTTTACTGTTGAAGGACGGCCATACAGATGAAAAAAAAAACAAAAACACAGCATTTTAAATTCTCAAAATATCTTAGGAAATTTTCTTATTTCTTCTTATATGGAATTGTTTTTGTTGTTGACGGACTGACATGCAGGGAAAAAAAAAAACAACAGCATTTTGAATGCTCAAAATATCTGATCAGGCAATTTTCTTATTTCTTTTAATGTAATGTTCTTATTGTTTAAGGATTGCCATACAGATAATTAAAAAAAAAAAAAAAAAAAAAAAAAAAAAAACAGAGCATTTTGAATGCTCAGAAAGATCGGAACAGGCAATTTTCTTAATTCTTCTTGTGTGGAAATGTTTAAATTAGACTGTTGAAGCATGACAAATAAAAATTAAAAAAAAAACAGCATTTTGAATGCTCAGAATACCTCTATAAGCAATTTTCTTATTTATTCTTTTGTGGCAATGTTTTTGCTGTTGAAGAACTGTCATACACATTAAAAAAAAAAAAAAAACAGGGGATTTTGAATGCTGAAAATATCTGATGAGGCAATTGTCTTATTTCTTCTTATGTTGTAATGTTCTTACTCTTGAAGAACTGGCATACAGATAAGTTTACAAAAAAAGGAAACAATGTTTTGAATATTCAAAATATCTCATCAGGCAATTTTCTGATTTCTTCTTGTGTGGCAATGTTTTTACTTTTGAAGAACTGCCATACAAATGAACAAAAACAAAAACAGCTTTTTGAATGTTCAAAATTATTTGATCAGGCAATTTTCTTAATTCTTCTTGGGTGGCATTGTTTTTACTGTTGAAGGACAGCCATACAGATGGAAAAAAACAAAAACAAAAACAAAAACACAGCATTGTGAATTCTCAAAATAGCTTAGGAAATTTTCTTATTTTTTCTTATATGGAATTGTTTTTACTGTTAACAGACTGCCATACAGGGGGTAAAAAAAAAAAAAAAAGCATTTTGAATGCTCAAAATATCTGATCAGGCAATTTTCTTATTTCTTTTAATGTTGTAATGTTCTTATTGTTTAAGGATTGCCAAACACATAATTAAAAAAAAAAAAAAAAAAAAAAAAAAAAAAAAAAAAAAAACGAGCATTTTGAATATTCAAAAAGATCTGAACAGGCAAGATTCTTAATTCTTCTTGTGTGGAAATGTTTAAATAAGACTGTTGAAGTGTAACAAATAAAAATTTAAAAAAAAGCAGCATTTTGAATGCTCACAATAGCTCCACAAACAATTTTCTTATTTATTGTTTTGTGGCAAAGTTTTTGCTGTTGAAGAACTGCTATACACATTTAAAAAAAAAAAAAAGATTTTGAACGCTGAAAATATCTGATCAGGCAATTGATCAGGCAATTGTCTTATTTCTTTTTATGTTGTAATGTTCTTACACTTGAAGAACTGCCATACAGATAAGTAAAAAAAAAAAAAAATAGGAAACACTGTTTTGAATATTCAAAATAGCTCATCAGGCAATTTTCTGATTTCTTCTTGTGTGGCAATGTTTTACTTTTGAAGAACTGCCATAGAGATGGAAAAAAAAAAAAAAAAAACAGAACATTTTGAATACTCTAAAATATCTGATCAGGCAATTTTCTTAATTCTTCTTGTGTGGCAATGTTTTTACTGTTGAAGGACAGGCATACAAGTAAAAAAAATAAAAATAAAAACATAATATTTTGAATGCTTAAAATATCTGATCAGGTAATTTTCTGATTTCTTCTTTTATGGCAATATTCTTATTTTTCAAGGTCTGCCATACAAATAATTAAAAAAAAAAAAAAAACAGAGCATTTTAAACGCTCAAAATATTTGTTCAGGGAAAGTTCTTACATCTTGTGTGGCAATGTTTTTACTGTTGAAGGACTTCCATAGAGAGAGAAAAAAAAAAAAAAAAGCATTTTAAATGCTCAAAATGTCTGATCAGGCAATATTCTCACTTCTTCTTTGGCAATGTTTTGAATTTGAAGGCTTGCAATAAAGATAAATAAAACAGCATTTTGAATGCTCAAAATATCAGATCAAGCAATTTTCTTATATCATCTTGTGTGGCAATGATTTCATTGTGGAGGGACAGCCAGACAGATTTAAAAAAAAGATCATTTTGATTGCTCAAAATATCTGATCAGGGAATTTTTTTATTTATTCTTGCGGGACAATGATTTTACTGTTGAAAAATGTGCCATACATATTAAAAAAAAACACAGTTTTTTGAATGCTCCAAATGTCTGATCAGGCAATTTTCTTATTTCTTCTTGTGTGGCAATGTTTTTACTGTTGAAAGACTGCCATAGAGATTAAAAAAAAAAAAAAAAAGCACTTTGAATGCTCCAAATATCTGATCAGGCAATTGTCCTATTTCTTCTGGTGTGATAATATTTTTACTGTTGAAGGGCGTCCATACTGATACTAATAAAAACCAGAGCATTATGAATGCTCAGAATATCTGATCAGGCAATTTTCTTATTTCTTCTGGTTTGGCAGTGTTCAACATTGTTAAAACACTGCAGTACAGATAGAAAAAAAAATGGGAGAATTTTGAATGCTCAAAGTATCTCATCAGGCAATTTTCTTATTTTAATAGCTTGCTAATCAAATTACAAAACTTACAGAAATCGGTACTGCCATTTCTTTATTGAGAATAAACTAAATGGAATGTAGACTACAATAATGAAAAAAGGGAAGCTACTTTTAAATAGACTTTTTTGTAATCTTGTGTCATTCCAAAAGTTTGGAGAAGCCAGCAAAATCGGGTATGTTGAGACTAGCAGAAGAAATTGTCTGTGCGACAGAAACAGTAATAAGTTCTTGAATTAAATTCAGTGAATGTAAGGACAGTTCTAGAGACATCGTTGTCAAAGAATATGACCTCTGCCTACTATTTAATAATGAAGCTTTATTTTTTTATAAGGTTTTCTTATTTCTTCTTGTTTGGCAATGTTCAACATTGTTATAACACTGCAGTACAGATAGAAAAAAAAAAAATGGAGAAGTTTGAATGCTCAAAGTATCTCATCAGGCAATTTTCTTATTTCTATAGTTTCCTAATCAAATTACAAAACTTACAAAAATCTGTACTGCCATTTCTTTATTGAGAATAAAGTAAATGGAATGTAGACTACAAACATGAAAAAAGGGAAGCTACTTTTAAATAGACTTTTTTGTAATCTTGGGTCATTCCAAAAGTTTGGAGAAGCTGGCAAAATTGGGCATGTTGAGACTAGCTGAAGAAATTGTCTGTGTGACAGAAACAGTAATAAGATCATGAATTAAATTCAGTGAATGTAAGGACAGTTCTAGAGACATCGTTGTCAATGAATATGACCTCTGCCTACTATTTAATAATGAAGCTTTATTTTTTATAAGGTTTTCTTATTTCTTCTTGTTTGGCAATGTTCAACATTGTTAAAACACTGCAGTACAGATAGAAAAAAAAAAAAAAAACATGGGAGAATTTTGAATGCTCAAAGTATCTCATCAGGCAATTTTCTTATTTTAATAGCTTCCTAATCAAATTACAAAACTTACAGAAATCGGTACTGCCATTTCTTTATTGAGAATAAACTAAATGGAATGTAGACTACAATAATGAAAAAAGGGAAGCTACTTTTAAATAGACTTTTTTGTAATCTTGTGTCATTCCAAAAGTTTGGAGAAGCCGGCAAAATCGGGCATGTTGAGACTAGCTGAAGAAATTGTCTGTGGGACAGAAACAGTAATAAAATCTTGAAGTAAATTCAGTGAATGTAAGGACAGTTCTAGAGACATCATTGTCAATGAATATGACCTCTGCCTACTATTTAAAAATGAAGCTTCATTTTTTATAAGGTTTTCTTATTTCTTCTTGTTTGGCAATGTTCAACATTGTTAAAACACTGCAGTACAGATAGAAAAAAAAAAAAAAAAAAAAACATGGGAGAATTTTGAATGCTCAAAGTATCTCATCAGGCAATTTTCCTATTTTAATAGCTTCCTAATCAAATTACAAAAATTACAGAAATCGGTACTGCCATTTCTTTATTGAGAATAAAGTAAATGGAATGTAGACTACAATAATGAAAAAAGGGAAGCTACTTTTAAATAGACTTTTTTGTAATCTTGTGTCATTCCAAAAGTTTGGAGAAGCTGGCAAAATCGGGCATGTTGAGACTAGCTGAAGAAATTGTCTGTGCGACAGAAACAGTAATAAGATCATGAATTAAATTCAGTGAATGTAAGGACAGTTCTGGAGACATCTCTGTCAATGGATATGAGCCCGGCCTACTATTTAATAATGAAGCTTTATTTTTTATAAGGTTCATTACGAAACTAAGAAAGAGTTAAGGCCTAGTAGGCAGGGATTTACATGATCCAAAGTTTGTCAGGCCTTCCTTTAGAGTTTTCACCTACAGCCAAAGAATGCGGTTGTGCCAGGCAAAGAGGGACATATTATAAAAAAAACTGAATTACATATAAAGTGGCATAGCACTGGCAAATTAAGACATCAAAGAATACCATACTGATCAGACTGTTGACTAGGGGAAGAATTTCTGACCGTAGACAGAGAGCATTACCAAAACAATTTTGTCAAGCTACCTATATCATCTTCCACTGCTAAATGTTCAAAATGTCTGAGTTGACAATTATCTTACATCTTATGTGTCAAGCATTTGACTTTTGAAAGATTGCAATCCAAAAAAACAAAAAAAAAGTAAACAAAAACAATAACAAAACAAAACAAAAAAAAAAAAAAACAGCACTTTGCATCCTCAGAATATCTGATCAGGCAATTTTCTTATTGTAATAGCTTCCTAATCAAAATACAAAACTTACAGAAATCGGTACTGCCATTTCTTTATTGAGAATAAACTAAATGGAATGTAGACTACAATAATGAAAAAAGGGAAGCTACTTTTAAATAGACTTTTTTGTAATCTTGTGTCATTCCAAAAGTTTGGAGAAGCTGGCAAAATCGGGCATGTTGAGACTAGCAGAAGAAATTGTCTGTGTGACAGAAACAGTAATAAGATCTTGAATTAAATTCAGTGAATGTAAGGACAGTTCTAGAGACAACGTTGTCAAAGAATATGACCTCTGCCTACTATTTAATAACGAAGCTTTATTTTTTTTATAAGGTTTTCTTATTTCTTCTTGTTTGGCAATGTTCAACATTGTTATAACACTGCAGTACAGATAGAAAAAAAAAAAAAAAACAATGGAGAAGTTTGAATGCTCAAAGTATCTCATCAGGCAATTTTCCTATTTTAATAGCTTCCTAATCAAATTACAAAACTTACAGAAATCGGTACTGCCATTTCTTTATTGAGAATAAACTAAATGGAATGTAGAGTACAATAATGAAAAAAGGGAAGCTACTTTTAAATAGACTTTTTTGTAATCTTGTGTCATTCCAAAAGTTTGGAGAAGCTGGCAAAATCGGGCATGTTGAGACTAGCTGAAGAAATTGTCTGTAAGACAGAAACAGTAATAAGATCATAAATTAAATTCACTGAATGTAAGGACACTTCTGGAGACATCTCTGTCAATGAATATGAGCCCGGCCTACTATTTAATAATGAAGCTTTATTTTTTATAAGGTTCATTAGGAAACTAAGAAAGAGTTAAGGCCTAGCAGGCACGGATTTACATGATCCAAAGTTTGTCAGGCCTTCCTTTAGAGTTTTCACCTACAGCCAAAGAATTCGGTTGTGCCAGGCAAAGAGGGACATATTATGAAAAAAACTGAATTACATATAAAGAGGCATACCACTGGCAAATTAAGACATCAAAGAATACCATAGTGATCAGATTGTTGACTAGGGGAAGAATTTCGGACCGTAGACAGAGAGCATTACCAAAACAATTTTATCAAGCTACCTATGTCATCTTCCACTGCTAAATGTTCAAACTATCTGAGTTGACAATTATCTTACATCTTATGTGTCAAGCATTTGACTTTTGAAAGATTGCAATAAAAAAAAAAAACAGCACTTTGCATCCTCAGAATATCTGATCAGGCAATTTTCTTATTGTAATAGCTTCCTAATCAAAATACAAAACTTACAGAAATCGGTATTGCCATTTCGTTATTGAGAATATACTAAATTGAATGTAGACTACAAACATGAAAAAAAGGAAGCTACTTTTAAATAGACTTTTTTGTAATCTTCTGTCTTTCCAAAAGTTTGGGGAAGATGGCAAATTCGGGCATGTTGGGACTAGCTGAAGAAACTGTCTGTGCCACAGAAACAGTAATAAGATCATGAATTAAATTCAGTGAATGTAAGGACAGTTCTAGAGACATCGTTGTCAATGAAAACGACCTCTGCCTACTATTTAATAATGAAGCTTTATTTTTTATAAGGTTTTCTTATTTCTTCTTGTTTGGCAATGTTCAACATTGTTAAAACACTGCAGTACAGATAGAAAAAAACAAAAAAAAAAACATGGGAGAATTTTGAATGCTCAAAGTATCTCATCAGGCAATTTTCTTATTTTAATAGCTTCCTAATCAAATTACAAAACTTACAGAAATCGGTACTGCCATTTCTTTATTGAGAATAAACTAAATGGAATGTAGACTACAATAATGAAAAAAGGGAAGCTACTTTTAAATAGACTTTTTTGTAATCTTGTGTCATTCAAAAAGTTTAGAGAAGCCAGCAAAATCGGGTATGTTGAGACTAGCAGAAGAAATTGTCTGTGCGACAGAAACAGTAATAAGTTCTTGAATTAAATTCAGTGAATGTAAGGACAGTTCTAGAGACATCGTTGTCAAAGAATATGACCTCTGCCTACTATTTAATAATGAAGCTTTATTTTTTATAAGGTTTTCTTATTTCTTCTTGTTTGGCAATGTTCAACATTGTTAAAACACTGCAGTATAGATAGAAAAAAAAAAAAATGGAGAATTTTGAATGCTCAAAGTATCTCATCAGGCAATTTTCCTATTTTAATAGCTTCCTAATCAAATTACAAAACTTACAGAAATCGGTACTGCCATTTCTTTATTGAGAATAAACTAAATGGAATGTAGAGTACAATAATGAAAAAAGGGAAGCTACTTTTAAATAGACTTTTTTGTAATCTTGTGTCATTCCAAAAGTTTGGAGAAGCTGGCAAAATCGGGCATGTTGAGACTAGCTGAAGAAATTGTCTGTAAGATAGAAACAGTAATAAGATCATAAATTAAATTCACTGAATGTAAGGACACTTCTGGAGACATCTCTGTCAATGAATATGAGCCCGGCCTACTGTTTAATAATGAAGCTTTATTTTTTTATAAGGTTTTCTTATTTCTTCTTGTTTGGCAATGTTCAACATTGTTATAACACTGCAGTACAGATAGAAAAAAAAAAAAAAAACAATGGAGAAGTTTGAATGCTCAAAGTATCTCATCAGGCAATTTTCTTATTTCTATAGTTTCCTAATCAAATTACAAAACTTACAGAAATCTGTACTGCCATTTCTTTATTGAGAATAAAGTAAATGGAATGTAGACTACAAACATGAAAAAAGGGAAGCTACTTTTAAATAGACTTTTTTGTAATCTTGGGTCATTCCAAAAGTTTGGAGAAGCTGGCAAAATTGGGCATGTTGAGACTAGCTGAAGAAATTGTCTGTTTGACAGAAACAGTAATAAGATCATGAATTAAATTCAGTGAATGTAAGGACAGTTCTAGAGACAACGTTGTCAAAGAACATGACCTCTGCCTACTATTTAATAACGAAGCTTTATTTTTTTATAAGGTTTTCTTATTTCTTCTTGTTTGGCAATGTTCAACATTGTTATAACACTGCAGTACAGATAGAAAAAAAAAGATGGAGACGTTTGAATGCTCAAAGTATCTCATCAGGCAATTTTCCTATTTTAATAGCTTCCTAATCAAATTACAAAACTTACAGAAATTGGTACTGCCATTTCTTTATTGAGAATAAACTAAATGGAATGTAGAGTACAATAATGAAAAAAGGGAAGCTACTTTTAAATAGACTTTTTTGTAATCTTGTGTCATTCCAAAAGTTTGGAGAAGCTGGCAAAATCGGGCATGTTGAGACTAGCTGAAGAAATTGTCTGTAAGACAGAAACAGTAATAAGATCATAAATTAAATTCACTGAATGTAAGGACACTTCTGGAGACATCTCTGTCAATGAATATGAGCCCGGCCTACTATTTAATAATGAAGCTTTATTTTTTATAAGGTTCATTAGGAAACTAAGAAAGAGTTAAGGCCTAGCAGGCACGGATTTACATGATCCAAAGTTTGTCAGGCCTTCCTTTAGAGTTTTCACCTACAGCCAAAGAATTCGGTTGTGCCAGGCAAAGAGGGACATATTATGAAAAAAACTGAATTACATATAAAGAGGCATACCACTGGCAAATTAAGACATCAAAGAATACCATAGTGATCAGATTGTTGACTAGGGGAAGAATTTCGGACCGTAGACAGAGAGCATTACCAAAACAATTTTATCAAGCTACCTATGTCATCTTCCACTGCTAAATGTTCAAACTATCTGAGTTGACAATTATCTTACATCTTATGTGTCAAGCATTTGACTTTTGAAAGATTGCAATAAAAAAACAAAACAAAACAAAACAAAACAAAAAAACAGCACTTTGCATCCTCAGAATATCTGATCAGGCAATTTTCTTATTGTAATAGCTTCCTAATCAAACTACAAAACTTACAGAAATCGGTATTGCCATTTCTTTATTGAGAATATACTAAATGGAATGTAGACTACAAACATGAAAAAAGGGAAGCTATTTTAAATAGACTTTTTTGTAGTCTTGTGTAATTCCAAAAGTTTGGAGAAGTTTGCAAAATTGGGCATGTTGAGACTAGCTGAAGAAATTGTCTGTGTGACAGAAACAGTAATAAGATCTTGAATTAAATTCAGTGAATGTAAGGACAGTTCTAGAGACATCGTTGTCAATGAAAACGACCTCTGCCTACTATTTAATAATGAAGCTTTATTTTTTATAAGGTTTTCTTATTTCTTCTTATTTGGCAATGTTCAACATTGGTATAACACTGCAGTACAGATAAAAACAAAAACAAAAAAAAAAACAAAGGAGAAGTTTAAATGCTCAAAGTATCTCATCAGGCAATTTTCTTATTTCAATAGCTTCCTAATCAAATTACAAAACATACAGAAATCTGTACTGCCATTTCTTTATTGAGAATAAAGTAAATGGAATGTAGACTACAAACATGAAAAAAGGGAAGCTAATTTTAAATAGCCTTTTTTGTAATCTTGTGTCATTCCAAAATTTTGGAGAAGCTGGCAAAATCGGGCATGTTGAGACTAGCTGAAGAAATTGTCTGTGCGACAGAAACAGTAATAAGATCATGAATTAAATTCAGTAAATGTAAGGACAGTTCTAGAGGCATCGTTGTCAATGAATATGACCCCAGCCTACTATTTAATAATGAAGCTTTATTTTTTATAAGGTTCATTAGGAAACTAAGAAAGAGTCAAGGCCTAGCAGGCAGGGCTTCACATGATCCAAAGTTTGTCAGGCCTTCCTTTAAAGTTTTCACCTACAGCCAAAGAATTCGGTTGTGCCAGGCAAAGAGGGACATATTATGAAAAAAACTGAATTACATATAAAGAGGCATACCACCGGCAAATTAAGACATCAAAGAATACCATACTGATCAGACTGTAGGCTAGGGGAAGAATTTCGGACCATAGACAGAGGGCATTACCAAAACAATTTTGTCAAGCTACCTATGTCATCTTCCACTGCTAAATGTTCAAACTATCTGAGTTGACAATTATCTTATATCTTATGTGTCAACATTTGACTTTTGAAAGATTGCAATAAAAAAAAAAAAACAGCACTTTGCATCCTCAGAATATCTGATCAGGCAATTTTCTTATTGTAATAGCTTCCTAATCAAAATACAAAACTTACAGAAATCGGTATTGCCATTTCGTTATTGAGAATATACTAAATTGAATGTAGACTACAAACATGAAAAAAAGGAAGCTACTTTTAAATAGACTTTTTTGTAATCTTCTGTCTTTCCAAAAGTTTGGGGAAGATGGCAAATTCGGGCATGTTGGGACTAGCTGAAGAAACTGTCTGTGCCACAGAAACAGTAATAAGATCATGAATTAAATTCAGTGAATGTAAGGACAGTTCTAGAGACATCGTTGTCAATGAAAACGACCTCTGCCTACTATTTAATAATGAAGTTTTATTTTTTATAAGGTTTTCTTATTTCTTCTTGTTTGGCAATGTTCAACATTGTTAAAACACTGCAGTACAGATAGAAAAAAACAAAAAAAAACATGGGAGAATTTTGAATGCTCAAAGTATCTCATCAGGCAATTTTCTTATTTTAATAGCTTCCTAATCAAATTACAAAACTTACAGAAATCGGTACTGCCATTTCTTTATTGAGAATAAACTAAATGGAATGTAGACTACAATAATGAAAAAAGGGAAGCTACTTTTAAATAGACTTTTTTGTAATCTTGTGTCATTCCAAATGTTTGGAGAAGCCAGCAAAATCGGGTATGTTGAGACTAGCAGAAGAAATTGTCTGTGCGACAGAAACAGTAATAAGTTCTTGAATTAAATTCAGTGAATGTAAGGACACTTCTGGAGACATCTCTGTCAATGAATATGATCCCCGCCTACTATTTAATAATGAAGCTTTATTTTTTATAAGGTTCATTAGGAAACTAAGAAAGAGTTAAGGCCTAGCAGGCAGGGATTTACATGATCCAAAGTTTGTCAGGCCTTCCTTTAAAGTTTTCACCTACAGCCAAAGAATTCGGTTGTGCCAGGCAAAGAGGGACATATTATGAAAAAAACTGAATTACATATAAAGAGGCATACCACTGGCAAATTAAGACATCAAAGAATACCATAGTGATCAGATTGTTGACTAGGGGAAGAATTTCGGACCATAGACAGAGGGCATTACCAAAACAATTTTGTCAAGCTACCTATGTCATCTTCCACTGCTAATGTTCAAACTATCTGAGTTGACAATTATTTTATATCTTATGTGTCAACATTTGACTTTTGAAAGATTGCAATAAAAAAAAAAAAAAACAGCACTTTGCATCCTCAGAATATCTGATCAGGCAATTTTCTTATTGTAATAGCTTCCTAATCAAAATACAAAACTTACAGAAATCGGTATTGCCATTTCGTTATTGAGAATATACTAAATTGAATGTAGACTACAAACATGAAAAAAAGGAAGCTACTTTTAAATAGACTTTTTTGTAATCTTCTGTCTTTCCAAAAGTTTGGGGAAGATGGCAAATTCGGGCATGTTGGGACTAGCTGAAGAAACTGTCTGTGCCACAGAAACAGTAATAAGATCATGAATTAAATTCAGTGAATGTAAGGACAGTTCTAGAGACATCGTTGTCAATGAAAACGACCTCTGCCTACTATTTAATAATGAAGTTTTATTTTTTATAAGGTTTTCTTATTTCTTCTTGTTTGGCAATGTTCAACATTGTTAAAACACTGCAGTACAGATAGAAAAAAACAAAAAAAAACATGGGAGAATTTTGAATGCTCAAAGTATCTCATCAGGCAATTTTCTTATTTTAATAGCTTCCTAATCAAATTACAAAACTTACAGAAATCGGTACTGCCATTTCTTTATTGAGAATAAACTAAATGGAATGTAGACTACAATAATGAAAAAAAGGGAAGCTACTTTTAAATAGACTTTTTTGTAATCTTGTGTCATTCCAAATGTTTGGAGAAGCCAGCAAAATCGGGTATGTTGAGACTAGCAGAAGAAATTGTCTGTGCGACAGAAACAGTAATAAGTTCTTGAATTAAATTCAGTGAATGTAAGGACACTTCTGGAGACATCTCTGTCAATGAATATGAGCCCGGCCTACTATTTAATAATGAAGCTTTATTTTTTATAAGGTTCATTAGGAAACTAAGAAAGAGTTAAGGCCTAGCAGGCAGGGATTTACATGATCCAAAGTTTGTCAGGCCTTCCTTTAAAGTTTTCACCTACAGCCAAAGAATTCGGTTGTGCCAGGCAAAGAGGGACATATTATGAAAAAAACTGAATTACATATAAAGAGGCATACCACTGGCAAATTAAGACATCAAAGAATACCATACTGATCAGATTGTTGACTAGGGGAAGAATTTCGGACCGTAGACAGAGAGCATTACCAAAACAATTTTATCAAGCTACCTATGTCATCTTCCACTGCTAAATGTTCAAAATATCTGAGTTGACAATTATCTTACATCTTATGTGTCAAGCATTTGACTTTTGAAAGATTGCAATCCAAAAAAAAAAAAAAAAAAACTAAACAAAAACAAAAACAAAACAAACAAAACAAAACAAAACAAAAAAAACCAGCACTTTGCATCCTCAGAATATCTGATCAGGCAATTTTCTTATTGTAATAGCTTCCTAATCAAAATACAAAACTTACAGAAATCGGTATTGCCATTTCTTCATTGAGAATATACTAAATGGAATGTAGACTACAAACATGACAATTATCTTACATCTTATGTGTCAAGCATTTGACTTTTGAAAGATTGCAATAATAAAAAAAAAAAAAACAGCATTTTGCATCCTAAGAATATCTGATCAGGCAATTTTCTTATTGTAATAGCTTCCTAATCAAAATACAAAACTTACAGAAATCGGTATTGCCATTTCTTCATTGAGAATATACTAAATGGAATGTAGACTACAAACATGAAAAAAGGGAAGCTACTTTTAAATAGATTTTATTGTAATCTTCTGCCATTCCAAAAGTTTGGAGAGGCCGGCAAAATCGGGTATGTTGAGACTAGCTGAAGAAACTGTCTGTGGGACAGAAACAGTAATAAGATCTTGAATTAAATTCAGTGAATGTAAGGACAGTTCTAGAGACATCGTTGTCAAAGAATATGACCTCTGCCTACTATTTAATAATGAAGCTTTATTTTTTTATAAGGTTTTCTTATTTCTTCTTGTTTGGCAATGTTCATCATTGTTATAACACTGCAGTACAGATAGAAAAAAAAAAAAGAACAATGGAGAAGTTTGAATGCTCAAAGTATCTCATCAGGCAATTTTCCTATTTTAATAGCTTCTTATTCAAATTACAAAACTTACAGAAATCGGTACTGCCATTTCTTTATTGAGAATAAACTAAATGGAATGTAGAGTACAATAATGAAAAAAGGGAAGCTACTTTTAAATAGACTTTTTTGTAATCTTGTGTCATTCCAAAAGTTTGGAGAAGCTGGCAAAATCGGGCATGTTGAGACTAGCTGAAGAAATTGTCTGTAAGACAGAAACAGTAATAAGATCATAAATTAAATTCACTGAATGTAAGGACACTTCTGGAGACATCTCTGTCAATGAATATGAGCCCGGCCTACTATTTAATAATGAAGCTTTATTTTTTATAAGGTTCATTAGGAAACTAAGAAAGAGTTAAGGCCTAGCAAGCAGGGATTTACATGATCCAAAGTTTGTCAGGCCTTCCTTTAGAGTTTTCACCTACAGCCAAAGAATTCGGTTGTGCCAGGCAAAGAGGGACATATTATGAAAAAAACTGAATTACATATAAAGAGGCATACCACTGGCAAATTAAGACATCAAAGAATACCATAGTGATCAGATTGTTGACTAGGGGAAGAATTTCGGACCGTAGACAGAGAGCATTACCAAAACAATTTTATCAAGCTACCTATGTCATCTTCCACTGCTAAATGTTCAAAATATCTGAGTTGACAATTATCTTACATCTTATGTGTCAAGCATTTGACTTTTGAAAGATTGCAATCCAAAAAAAAAAAAAAAAAAAAAACTAAACAAAAACAAAAACAAAACAAACAAACAAACAAAACAAAAAAAAACAGCACTTTGCATCCTCAGAATATCTGATCAGGCAATTTTCTTATTGTAATAGCTTCCTCATCAAAATACAAAACTTACAGAAATCGGTATTGCCATTTCTTCATTGAGAATATACTAAATGGAATGTAGACTACAAACATGACAATTATCTTACATCTTATGTGTCAAGCATTTGACTTTTGAAAGATTGCAATAAAAAAAAAAAACAGCATTTTGCATCCTAAGAATATCTGATCAGGCAATTTTCTTATTGTAATAGCTTCCTAATCAAAATACAAAACTTACAGAAATCGGTATTGCCATTTCTTCATTGAGAATATACTAAATGGAATGTAGACTACAAACATGAAAAAAGGGACGCTACTTTTAAATAGATTTTATTGTAATCTTCTGCCATTCCAAAAGTTTGGAGAGGCCGGCAAAATCGGGTATGTTGAGACTAGCTGAAGAAACTGTCTGTGCGACAGAAACAGTAATAAGATCATGAATTAAATTCAGTGAATGTAAGGACAGTTCTAGAGACACCTCTGTCAATGAATATGACCCCTGCCTACTATTTAATAATGAAGCTTTATTTTTTATAAGGTTCATTAGGAAACTAAGAAAGAGTCAAGGCCTAGCAGGCAGGGCTTTACATGATCGAAAGTTTCTCAGGCCTTCCTTCAGAGTTTTCACCTACAGCCAATGAATACGGTTGTGCCAGGCAAAGAGGTACATATTATAAAAAAAAAAAAAACTGAATTACATATAAAGAGGCATACCACAGGCAAATTAAGACATCAAAGAATACCATATTGATCAGACTGTTGGCTAGGGGTAAAATTTCGGACCATAGACAGAGAGCATTACCAAAACAAGTTTGTCAATCTACCTATTTCATCTTCCACTGCTAAATGTTCAAACTATCTGAGTTGACAATTATCTTACATCTTATGTGTCAAGCATTTGACTTTTGAAAGATTGCAATAAAAAAACAAAACAAAACAAAACAAAACAAAACAAAAAAACAGCACTTTGCATCCTCAGAATATCTGATCAGGCAATTTTCTTATTGTAATAGCTTCCTAATCAAACTACAAAACTTACAGAAATCGGTATTGCCATTTCTTTATTGAGAATATACTAAATGGAATGTAGACTACAAACATGAAAAAAGGGAAGCTATTTTAAATAGACTTTTTTGTAATCTTGTGTAATTCCAAAAGTTTGGAGAAGCTTGCAAAATTGGGCATGTTGAGACTAGCTGAAGAAATTGTCTGTGTGACAGAAACAGTAATAAGATCTTGAATTAAATTCAGTGAATGTAAGGACAGTTCTAGAGACATCGTTGTCAATGAAAACGACCTCTGCCTACTATTTAATAATGAAGCTTTATTTTTTATAAGGTTTTCTTATTTCTTCTTATTTGGCAATGTTCAACATTGGTATAACACTGCAGTACAGATAAAAACAAAACAAAAAAAAAAAACAAAGGAGAAGTTTAAATGCTCAAAGTATCTCATCAGGCAATTTTCTTATTTCAATAGCTTCCTAATCAAATTACAAAACATACAGAAATCTGTACTGCCATTTCTTTATTGAGAATAAAGTAAATGGAATGTAGACTACAAACATGAAAAAAGGGAAGCTAATTTTAAATAGCCTTTTTTGTAATCTTGTGTCATTCCAAAATTTTGGAGAAGCTGGCAAAATCGGGCATGTTGAGACTAGCTGAAGAAATTGTCTGTGCGACAGAAACAGTAATAAGATCATGAATTAAATTCAGTAAATGTAAGGACAGTTCTAGAGGCATCGTTGTCAAAGAATATGACCTCTGCCTACTATTTAATAATGAAGCTTTATTTTTTTATAAGGTTTTCTTATTTCTTCTTGTTTGGCAATGTTCAACATTGTTATAACACTGCAGTACAGATAGAAAAAAAAAAAAAACAATGGAGAAGTTTGAATGCTCAAAGTATCTCATCAGGCAATTTTCTTATTTCTATAGTTTCCTAATCAAATTACAAAACTTACAGAAATCTGTACTGCCATTTCTTTATTGAGAATAAAGTAAATGGAATGTAGACTACAAACATGAAAAAAGGGAAGGTACTTTTAAATAGACTTTTTTGTAATCTTGGGTCATTCCAAAAGTTTGGAGAAGCTGGCAAAATTGGGCATGGTGAGACTAGCTGAAGAAATTGTCTGTGTGACAGAAACAGTAATAAGATCATGAATTAAATTCAGTGAATGTAAGGACAGTTCTAGAGACACCTCTGTCAATGAATATGACCCCCGCCTACTATTTAATAATGAAGCTTTATTTTTTTATAAGGTTTTCTTATTTCTTCTTGTTTGGCAATGTTCAACATTGTTATAACACTGCAGTACAGATAGAAAAAAAAAAAAAAAAACAATGGAGAAGTTTGAATGCTCAAAGTATCTCATCAGGCAATTTTCCTATTTTAATAGCTTCCTAATCAAATTACAAAACTTACAGAAATCGGTACTGCCATTTCTTTATTGAGAATAAACTAAATGGAATGTAGAGTACAATAATGAAAAAAGGGAAGCTACTTTTAAATAGACTTTTTTGTAATCTTGTGTCATTCCAAAAGTTTGGAGAAGCTGGCAAAATCGGGCATGTTGAGACTAGCTGAAGAAATTGTCTGTAAGACAGAAACAGTAATAATATCATAAATTAAATTCACTGAATGTAAGGACAGTTCTTGAGACATCTCTGTCAATGAATATGAGCCCGGCCTACTATTTAATAATGAAGCTTTATTTTTTATAAGGTTCATTAGGAAACTAAGAATGAGTTAAGGCCTAGCAGGCAGGGATTTACATGATCCAAAGTTTGTCAGGCCTTCCTTTAGAGTTTTCACCTACAGCCAAAGAATTCGGTTGTGCCAGGCAAAGAGGGACATATTATGAAAAAAACTAAATTACATATAAAGAGGCAAACCACTGGCAAATTAAGACATCAAAGAATACCATAGTGATCAGATTGTTGACTAGGGGAAGAATTTCGGACCGTAGACAGAGAGCATTACCAAAACAATTTTATCAAGCTACCTATGTCATCTTCCACTGCTAAATGTTCAAAATATCTGAGTTGACAATTATCTTACATCTTATGTGTCAAGCATTTGACTTTTGAAAGATTGCAATCCAAAAAAAAAAAAAAAAAAAACTAAACAAAAACAAAAACAAAACAAACAAACAAACAAACAAAAAAAACCAGCACTTTGCATCCTCAGAATATCTGATCAGGCAATTTTCTTATTGTAATAGCTTCCTAATCAAAATACAAAACTTACAGAAATCGGTATTGCCATTTCTTCATTGAGAATATACTAAATGGAATGTAGACTACAAACATGACAATTATCTTACATCTTATGTGTCAAGCATTTGACTTTTGAAAGATTGCAATAAAAAAAAAAAAACAGCATTTTGCATCCTAAGAATATCTGATCAGGCAATTTTCTTATTGTAATAGCTTCCTAATCAAAATACAAAACTTACAGAAATCGGTATTGCCATTTCTTCATTGAGAATATACTAAATGGAATGTAGACTACAAACATGAAAAAAGGGACGCTACTTTTAAATAGATTTTATTGTAATCTTCTGCCATTCCAAAAGTTTGGAGAGGCCGGCAAAATCGGGTATGTTGAGACTAGCTGAAGAAACTGTCTGTGCGACAGAAACAGTAATAAGATCATGAATTAAATTCAGTGAATGTAAGGACAGTTCTAGAGACACCTCTGTCAATGAATATGACCCCTGCCTACTATTTAATAATGAAGCTTTATTTTTTATAAGGTTCATTAGGAAACTAAGAAAGAGTCAAGGCCTAGCAGGCAGGGCTTTACATGATCGAAAGTTTCTCAGGCCTTCCTTTAAAGTTTTCACCTACAGCCAAAGAATTCGGTTGTGCCAGGAAAGAGGTACATATTATAAAAAAAAAAAACTGAATTACATATAAAGAGGCATACCACCGGCAAATTAAGACATCAAAGAATACCATATTGATCAGACTGTTGGCTAGGGGTAAAATTTCGATCCATAGACAGAGAGCATTACCAAAACAAGTTTGTCAATCTACCTATGTCATCTTCCACTGCTAAATGTTCAAACTATCTGAGTTGACAATTATCTTACATCTTATGTGTCAAGCATTTGACTTTTGAAAGATTGCAATAAAAAAAAACAAAACAAAACAAAACAAAACAAAAAAACAGCACTTTGCATCCTCAGAATATCTGATCAGGCAATTTTCTTATTGTAATAGCTTCCTAATCAAACTACAAAACTTACAGAAATCGGTATTGCCATTTCTTTATTGAGAATATACTAAATGGAATGTAGACTACAAACATGAAAAAAGGGAAGCTATTTTAAATAGACTTTTTTGTAATCTTGTGTCATTCCAAAAGTTTGGAGAAGCTTGCAAAATTGGGCATGTTGAGACTAGCTGAAGAAATTGTCTGTGTGACAGAAACAGTAATAAGATCTTGAATTAAATTCAGTGAATGTAAGGACAGTTCTAGAGACATCGTTGTCAATGAAAACGACCTCTGCCTACTATTTAATAATGAAGCTTTATTTTTTATAAGGTTTTCTTATTTCTTCTTATTTGGCAATGTTCAACATTGGTATAACACTGCAGTACAGATAAAAACAAAAACAAAAAAAAAAAAAAACAAAGGAGAAGTTTAAATGCTCAAAGTATCTCATCAGGCAATTTTCTTATTTCAATAGCTTCCTAATCAAATTACAAAACTTACAGAAATCTGTACTGCCATTTCTTTATTGAGAATAAAGTAAATGGAATGTAGACTACAAACATGAAAAAAGGGAAGCTAATTTTAAATAGCCTTTTTTGTAATCTTGTGTCATTCCAAAATTTTGGAGAAGCTGGCAAAATCGGGCATGTTGAGACTAGCTGAAGAAATTGTCTGTGCCACAGAAACAGTAATAAGATCATGAATTAAATTCAGTGAATGTAAGGACAGTTCTAGAGACATCGTTGTCAATGAAAACGACCTCTGCCTACTATTTAATAATGAAGCTTTATTTTTTATAAGGTTTTCTTATTTCTTCTTGTTTGGCAATGTTCAACATTGTTAAAACACTGCAGTACAGATAGAAAAAAACAAAAAAAAAAACATGGGAGAATTTTGAATGCTCAAATTATCTCATCAGGCAATTTTCTTATTTTAATAGCTTCCTAATCAAATTACAAAACTTACAGAAATCGGTACTGCCATTTCTTTATTGAGAATAAACTAAATGGAATGTAGACTACAATAATGAAAAAAAGGGAAGCTACTTTTAAATAGACTTTTTTGTAATCTTGTGTCATTCAAAAAGTTTAGAGAAGCCAGCAAAATCGGGTATGTTGAGACTAGCAGAAGAAATTGTCTGTGCGACAGAAACAGTAATAAGTTCTTGAATTAAATTCAGTGAATGTAAGGACAGTTCTAGAGACATCGTTGTCAAAGAATATGACCTCTGCCTACTATTTAATAATGAAGCTTTATTTTTTATAAGGTTTTCTTATTTCTTCTTGTTTGGCAATGTTCAACATTGTTAAAACACTGCAGTATAGATAGAAAAAAACAAAAAAAAAAAACATGGGAGAATTTTGAATGCTCAAAGTATCTCATCAGGCAATTTTCTTATTTTAATAGCTTCCTAATCAAATTACAAAACTTACAGAAATCGGTACTGCCATTTCTTTATTGAGAATAAACTAAATGGAATGTAGACTACAATAATGAAAAAAAGGGAAGCTACTTTTAAATAGACTTTTTTGTAATCTTGTGTCATTCCAAATGTTTGGAGAAGCCAGCAAAATCGGGTATGTTGAGACTAGCAGAAGAAATTGTCTGTGCGACAGAAACAGTAATAAGTTCTTGAATTAAATTCAGTGAATGTAAGGACACTTCTGGAGACATCTCTGTCAATGAATATGAGCCCGGCCTACTATTTAATAATGAAGCTTTATTTTTTATAAGGTTCATTAGGAAACTAAGAAAGAGTTAAGGCCTAGCAGGCACGGATTTACATGATCCAAAGTTTGTCAGGCCTTCCTTTAAAGTTTTCACCTACAGCCAAAGAATTCGGTTGTGCCAGGAAAGAGGTACATATTATAAAAAAAAAAAACTGAATTACATATAAAGAGGCATACCACCGGCAAATTAAGACATCAAAGAATACCATACTGATCAGACTGTTGGCTAGGGGTAAAATTTCGGACCATAGACAGAGAGCATTACCAAAACAAGTTTGTCAATCTACCTATGTCATCTTCTACTGCTAAATGTTCAAACAATCTGAGTTGACAATTATCTTACATCTTATGTGTCAAGCACTTGACTTTTGAAAGATTGCAATAATAAAAAAACAAAACAAAACAAAACAAAACAAAAAAACAGCACTTTGCATCCTCAGAATATCTGATCAGGCAATTTTCTTATTGTAATAGCTTCCTAATCAAACTACAAAACTTACAGAAATCGGTATTGCCATTTCTTTATTGAGAATATACTAAATGGAATGTAGACTACAAACATGAAAAAAGGGAAGCTATTTTAAATAGACTTTTTTGTAATCTTGTGTAATTCCAAAAGTTTGGAGAAGCTTGCAAAATTGGGCATGTTGAGACTAGCTGAAGAAATTGTCTGTGTGACAGAAACAGTAATAAGATCTTGAATTAAATTCAGTGAATGTAAGGACAGTTCTAGAGACATCGTTGTCAAAGAATATGACCTCTGCCTACTATTTAATAATGAAGCTTTATTTTTTTATAAGGTTTTCTTATTTCTTCTTGTTTGGCAATGTTCAACATTGTTATAACACTGCAGTACAGATAGAAAAAAAAAAAAACAATGGAGAAGTTTGAATGCTCAAAGTATCTCATCAGGCAATTTTCTTATTTCTATAGTTTCCTAATCAAATTACAAAACTTACAGAAATCTGTACTGCCATTTCTTTATTGAGAATAAAGTAAATGGAATGTAGACTACAAACATGAAAAAAGGGAAGGTACTTTTAAATAGACTTTTTTGTAATCTTGGGTCATTCCAAAAGTTTGGAGAAGCTGGCAAAATTGGGCATGGTGAGACTAGCTGAAGAAATTGTCTGTGTGACAGAAACAGTAATAAGATCATGAATTAAATTCAGTGAATGTAAGGACAGTTCTAGAGACACCTCTGTCAATGAATATGACCCCCGCCTACTATTTAATAATGAAGCTTTATTTTTTTATAAGGTTTTCTTATTTCTTCTTGTTTGGCAATGTTCAACATTGTTATAACACTGCAGTACAGATAGAAAAAAAAAAAAACAATGGAGAAGTTTGAATGCTCAAAGTATCTCATCAGGCAATTTTCCTATTTTAATAGCTTCCTAATCAAATTACAAAACTTACAGAAATCGGTACTGCCATTTCTTTATTGAGAATAAACTAAATGGAATGTAGAGTACAATAATGAAAAAAGGGAAGCTACTTTTAAATAGACTTTTTTGTAATCTTGTGTCATTCCAAAAGTTTGGAGAAGCTGGCAAAATCGGGCATGTTGAGACTAGCTGAAGAAATTGTCTGTAAGACAGAAACAGTAATAAGATCATAAATTAAATTCACTGAATGTAAGGACACTTCTGGAGACATCTCTGTCAATGAATATGAGCCCGGCCTACTATTTAATAATGAAGCTTTATTTTTTATAAGGTTCATTAGGAAACTAAGAATGAGTTAAGGCCTAGCAGGCAGGGATTTACATGATCCAAAGTTTGTCAGGCCTTCCTTTAGAATTTTCACCTACAGCCAAAGAATTCGGTTGTGCCAGGCAAAGAGGGACATATTATGAAAAAAACTGAATTACATATAAAGAGGCATACCACCGGCAAATTAAGACATCAAAGAATACCATACTGATCAGACTGTAGGCTAGGGGAAGAATTTCGGACCATAGACAGAGGGCATTACCAAAACAATTTTGTCAAGCTACCTATGTCATCTTCCACTGCTAAATGTTCAAACTATCTGAGTTGACAATTATCTTATATCTTATGTGTCAACATTTGACTTTTGAAAGATTGCAATAAAAAAAAAAAAAAAACAGCACTTTGCATCCTCAGAATATCTGATCAGGCAATTTTCTTATTGTAATAGCTTCCTAATCAAAATACAAAACTTACAGAAATCGGTATTGCCATTTCGTTATTGAGAATATACTAAATTGAATGTAGACAACAAACATGAAAAAAAGGAAGCTACTTTTAAATAGACTTTTTTGTAATCTTCTGTCTTTCCAAAAGTTTGGGGAAGATGGCAAATTCGGGCATGTTGGGACTAGCTGAAGAAACTGTCTGTGCCACAGAAACAGTAATAAGATCATGAATTAAATTCAGTGAATGAAAGGACAGTTCTAGAGACATCGTTGTCAATGAAAACGACCTCTGCCTACTATTTAATAATGAAGCTTTATTTTTTATAAGGTTTTCTTATTTCTTCTTGTTTGGCAATGTTCAACATTGTTAAAACACTGCAGTACAGATAGAAAAAAACAAAAAAAAACATGGGAGAATTTTGAATGCTCAAAGTATCTCATCAGGCAATTTTCTTATTTTAATAGCTTCCTAACCAAATTACAAAACTTACAGAAATCGGTACTGCCATTTCTTTATTGAGAATAAACTAAATGGAATGTAGACTACAATAATGAAAAAAAGGGAAGCTACTTTTAAATAGACTTTTTTGTAATCTTGTGTCATTCCAAAAGTTTGGAGAAGCTGGCAAAATCGGGCATGTTGAGACTAGCTGAAGAAATTGTCTGTAAGACAGAAACAGTAATAATATCATAAATTAAATTCACTGAATGTAAGGACAGTTCTTGAGACATCTCTGTCAATGAATATGAGCCCGGCCTACTATTTAATAATGAAGCTTTATTTTTTATAAGGTTCATTAAGAAACTAAGAATAAGTTAAGGCCTAGCAGGCAGGGATTTACATGATCCAAAGTTTGTCAGGCCTTCCTTTAGAGTTTTCACCTACAGCCAAAGAATTCGGTTGTGCCAGGCAAAGAGGGACATATTATGAAAAAAACTAAATTACATATAAAGAGGCAAACCACTGGCAAATTAAGACATCAAAGAATACCATAGTGATCAGATTGTTGACTAGGGGAAGAATTTCGGACCGTAGACAGAGAGCATTACCAAAACAATTTTATCAAGCTACCTATGTCATCTTCCACTGCTAAATGTTCAAAATATCTGAGTTGACAATTATCTTACATCTTATGTGTCAAGCATTTGACTTTTGAAAGATTGCAATCCAAAAAAAAAAAAAAAAAAAACTAAACAAAAACAAAAACAAAACAAACAAACAAACAAACAAAAAAAACCAGCACTTTGCATCCTCAGAATATCTGATCAGGCAATTTTCTTATTGTAATAGCTTCCTAATCAAAATACAAAACTTACAGAAATCGGTATTGCCATTTCTTCATTGAGAATATACTAAATGGAATGTAGACTACAAACATGACAATTATCTTACATCTTATGTGTCAAGCATTTGACTTTTGAAAGATTGCAATAATAAAAAAAAAAAACAGCATTTTGCATCCTAAGAATATCTGATCAGGCAATTTTCTTATTGTAATAGCTTCCTAATCAAAATATAAAACTTACAGAAATCGGTATTGCCATTTCTTCATTGAGAATATACTAAATGGAATGTAGACTACAAACATGAAAAAAGGGAAGCTACTTTTAAATAGATTTTATTGTAATCTTCTGCCATTCCAAAAGTTTGGAGAGGCCGGCAAAATCGGGTATGTTGAGACTAGCTGAAGAAACTGTCTGTGCGACAGAAACAGTAATAAGATCATGAATTAAATTCAGTGAATGTAAGGACAGTTCTAGAGACACCTCTGTCAATGAATATGACCCCCGCCTACTATTTAATAATGAAGCTTTATTTTTTATAAGTTTCATTAGGAAACTAAGAAAGAGTCAAGGCCTAGCAGGCAGGGCTTTACATGATCTAAAGTTTGTCAGGCCTTCCTTCAGAGTTTTCACCTACAGCCAATGAATACGGTTGTGCAAGCCAAAGAGGTACATATTATAAAAAAAAAAAAACTGAATTACATATAAAGAGGCATACCACCGGCAAATTAAGACATCAAAGAATACCATACTGATCAGACTGTTGGCTAGGGGAAGAATTTCGGACCATAGACAGAGGGCATTACCAAAACAATTTTGTCAAGCTACCTATGTCATCTTCCACTGCTAAATGTTCAAACTATCTGAGTTGACAATTATCTTACATCTTATGTGTCAAGCATTTGACTTTTGAAAGATTGCAATAAAAAAAAAAAAAAACAGCATTTTGCATCCTAAGAATATCTGATCAGGCAATTTTCTTATTGTAATAGCTTCCTAATCAAAATACAAAACTTACAGAAATCGGTATTGCCATTTCTTCATTGAGAATATACTAAATGGAATGTAGACTACAAACATGAAAAAAGGGAAGCTACTTTTAAATAGATTTTATTGTAATCTTCTGCCATTCCAAAAGTTTGGAGAGGCCGGCAAAATCGGGTATGTTGAGACTAGCTGAAGAAACTGTCTGTGCGACAGAAACAGTAATAAGATCATGAATTAAATTCAGTGAATGTAAGGACAGTTCTAGAGACACCTCTGTCAATGAATATGACCCCTGCCTACTATTTAATAATGAAGCTTTATTTTTTATAAGGTTCATTAGGAAACTGAGAAAGAGTCAAGGCCTAGCAGGCAGGGCTTTACATGATCGAAAGTTTCTCAGGCATTCCTTCAGAGTTTTCACCTACAGCCAATGAATATGGTTGTGCCAGGCAAAGAGGTACATATTATAAAAAAAAAAAAACTGAATTACATATAAAGAGGCATACCACCGGCAAATTTACACATCAAAGAATACCATACTGATCAGACTGTTGGCTAGGGGTAAAATTTCGGACCATAGACAGAGAGCATTACCAAAACAAGTTTGTCAATCTACCTATGTCATCTTCCACTGCTAAATGTTCAAACTATCTGAGTTGAAAATTATCTTACATCTTATGTGTCAAGCATTTGACTTTTGAAAGATTGCAATAATAATAAAAAAAAAAACAGCATTTTGCATCCTAAGAATATCTGATCAGGCAATTTTCTTATTGTAATAGAAATACAAAACTTACAGAAATCGGTATTGCCATTTCTTTATTAAGAATATAATAAATGGAATGTAGACTACAAACATGAAAAAAGGGAAGCTACTTTTAAATAGACTTTTTTGTAATCTTCTGCCATTCCAAAAGTTTGGAGAAGCTGGCAAAATCGGGTATATTGAGACTAGCTGAAGAAACTGTCTGTGCGACAGAAACAGTAATAAGATCATGAATTAAATTCAGTGAATGTAAGGACAGTTCTAGAGACACCTCTGTCAATGAATATGACCCCAGCCTACTATTTAATAATGAAGCTTTATTTTTTATAAGTTTCATTAGGAAACTAAGAAAGAGTCAAGGCCTAGCAGGCAGGGCTTTACATGATCCAAAGTTTGTCAGGCCTTCCTTTAGAGTTTTCACCTACAGCCAAAGAATGCGGTTGTGCCAGGCAAAGAGGTACATATTATGGAAAAAAAAAAAAAAAAAAAAAAAAACTGAATTACATATAAAGAGGCATACCACCGGCAAATTAAGACATCAAAGAATACCATACTGATCAGACTGTTGGCTAGGGGAAGAATTTCAGACCCTAGACAGAGAGCATTACCAAAACAATTTTGTCAAGCTACCTATGCCATCTTCCACCGCTAAATGTTCAAAATATCTGACTTGACAATTATCTTACATCTTATGTGTCAAGCATTTGACTTTTGAAAGATTGCAATAAAAAAAAAAAAAAAAAAAAAAACAAACAAAAAAAAACAACAGCATTTTGCATCCTCAGAATATCTGATCAGGCAATTTTCTTATTGTAATAGCTTCCTAATCAAAATACAAAACTTACAGAAATCGGTATTGCCATTTCTTTATTGAGAATATACTAAATGGAATGTAGACTACAAACATGAAAAAAGGGAAGCTATTTTAAATAGACTTTTTTGTAATCTTGTGTAATTCCAAAAGTTTGGAGAAGCTTGCAAAATTGGGCATGTTGAGACTAGCTGAAGAAATTGTCTGTGTGACAGAAACAGTAATAAGATCTTGAATTAAATTCAGTGAATGTAAGGACAGTTCTAGAGACATCGTTGTCAATGAAAACGACCTCTGCCTACTATTTAATAATGAAGCTTTATTTTTTATAAGGTTTTCTTATTTCTTCTTATTTGGCAATGTTCAACATTGGTATAACACTGCAGTACAGATAAAAAAAAAACAAAACAAAAAAAAACAACAGCATTTTGCATCCTCAGAATATCTGATCAGGCAATTTTCTTATTGTAATAGCTTCCTAATCAAAATACAAAACTTACAGAAATCGGTATTGCCATTTCTTTATTAAGAATATAATAAATGGAATGTAGACTACAAACATGAAAAAAGGGAAGCTACTTTTAAATAGACTTTTTTGTAATCTTGTGTCATTCCAAAAGTTTGGAGAAGCCTACAAAATCGGGCATGTTGAGACTAGCTGAAGCAATTGTCTGTGGGACAGAAACAGTAATAAGATCATGAATTAAATTCAGTGAATGTAAGGATAGTGCTAGAGACATCTCTGTCAGTGAATATGACCTCTGCCTACTATTTAATACTGAAGCTTTATTTTTTATAAGGTTTTCTTATTTCTTCTTGTTTGCCAATGTTCAACATTGTTAAAACACAGCCGTACAGATAGAAAAAAAAAAAATCGGAGAATATTGAATGCTCAAATTATCTCATCAGGAAATTTTCTTATTGTAATAGCTTCCTAATCAAATTACAAAACTTACAGGAATCGGTACTGCCATTTCTTTATTGAGAATAAACTAAATGGAATGTAGACTACAAACATGAAAAAAAGGAAGCTGCTTTTAAATAGACTTTTTTGTAATCTTGTGTCATTCCAAAAGTTTGGAGATGCCGGCAAAATCGGGCATGTTTAGACTAGCTGAAGCAATTGTCTGTGGGACAGAAACAGTAATAAGATCATGAATTAAATTCAGTGAATGTAAGGACAGTTCTAGAGACACCTCTGTCAATGAATATGACCTCCGCCTTCTATTTAATAATGAAGCTTTATTTTTTATAAGGTTCATTAGGAAACTAAGAAAGAGTCAAGGCCTAGCAGGCAGGGCTTTACATGATCCACTGTTTGTCAGGCCTTCCTTCAGAATTTTCACCTACAGCCAAAGTATGCGGTTGTGCCAGGCAAAGAGGTACATATTATATAAAAAAACTGAATTGCATATAAATATGCATACCAACTGCAAATTAAGACATCAAAGAATACTTTGTTGATCAGACTGTTGTCTAGGGGATGAATTTCTGACCAAAGACAGCATTAAGAGAAACAATTTGTCTAGCTCCCTATGTCACCATCAACTGGTACATGTTCAAAATATCTGATCAGACAATTTTCTTACGTCTTATGTGTCAAGGATTTGACTGTTGAAAGACTGAAATACAGAAAATAAAAACAGCACTTTTAATGCTCAGAATATCTGATCAGGCAATTTTCTTATTTCTTCGTGTGTGGCAATGTTCAGCATTGTTGAAACAGTGCCATACAGATAGAAAAATGATCAACGGAGCATTTTGAATGCTCAAAATATCTGATCAGGCAATTTCCTTATTTCTTCTTATTTGTCAGTGTAATTACTGTTGAAGGACTGCTATACAGATAAGAACATCAGCATTTCGAGTCCTCAAAATATCTGATCCAGGAATATTCTTATTTCTTCTTTTGGGGCAATGTTTTTGCCGTTGAAATACTGCCATACAGATGAAAAAAAAAAAAAAAAATGGAGCATTTTGAATGCTCAAGTATCTCATCAAGCCATTTTCTTATAATAATCGCTTCTTAATCAAATTACAAAAGTTACAGAAATCAGTACTGCCATCACTTTAATGAGAATAAAGTAAATGGAATGTAGCCTGCAAACATGAAAAAATGGAAGCTACTTTTATTTATTTTTTTTAATTTTTTATTTAATAATTACATTATATTGACACTCATTTCTGTTCCGAATTTTTTCCCCCTCCCTCCCTCCACCCCCTCCCCTAGATGGCAAGCAGTCCTTTATATGTTGGATATGTTGCAGTATATCCTAGATACAATATATGTTTGCAGAACCGAACAGTTCTCTTGTTGCGTAGGGAGATTTGGATTCAGAAGGTATAAATAATCTGGGAAGAAAAACAAAAATGCAGATAGTTTACATTCGTTTCCCAGTGTTCTTTCTTTGGGTGTAGCTGCTTTTGTCCGTCATTTATCAATTGAAACTCAGGTCTCTTTGTCAAAGAAATCCACTTCCATCAAAATATGTCCTCATACAATATCGTTGTCGAAGTGTATAATGATCTCCTGGTTCTGCTCATTTCACTTAGCATCAGTTCATGTAAGTCTCGCCAGTCCTCTCTGTATTCATCCTGCTGGTCATTTCTTACAGAACAATAATATTCCATAACATTCATATACCACAATTTACCCAGCCATTCTCCAATTGATGGGCATCCATTCATTTTCCAGTTTCTAGCCACTACAAACAGGGCTGCTACAAACATTTTGGCACATACAGGTCCCTTTCCCTTCTTTAGTATTTCTTTGGGATATAAGCCCAATAGAAACACTGCTGGATCAAAGGGTATGCACAATTTGATAATTTTTGGGGCATAATTCCAGATTGCTCTCCAGAATGGTTGGATTCGTTCACAACTCCACCAACAATGCATTAGTGTCCCAGTTTTCCCGCATCCCCTCCAACATTCATCATTATTTTTTCCTGTCATCTTAGCCAATCTGACAGGTGTGTAGTGGTATCTCAGAATTGTCTTAATTTGCATTTCTCTGATCAATAATGATTTGGAACACTCTTTCATATGAGTGGTAATAGTTTCAATCTCATCCTCTGAAAATTGTCTGTTCATATCCTTTGACCATTTATCAATTGGAGAATGGCTTGATTTCTTATAAATTTGAGTCAGTTCTCTATATATTTTGGAAATGAGGCCTTTATCAGAACCTTTAACTGTGAAAATGTTTTCCCAGTTTGTTGCTTCCCTTCTAATCTTGTTTGCATTAGTTTTATTTGTACAAAGGCTTTTTAATTTGATGTAATCGAAATTTTCTATTCTGTGATCAGTAATGGTCTCTAGTTCATCTTTGGTCACAAATTCCTTTCTCCTCCACAAGTCTGAGAGATAAACTATTCTATGTTCCTCTAATTTATTTATAATCTCGTTCTTTATGCCTAGGTCATAGACCCATTTTGATCTTATCTTGGTATATGGTGTTAAGTGTGGGTCCATGCCTAATTTCTGCCATACTAATTTCCAATTATCCCAGCAGTTTTTATCAAATAATGAATTCTTTTCCCAGAAGTTAGGGGCTTTGGGTTTGTCAAACACTAGATTGCTATAATTGACTATTCTGTCTTGTGAGCCTAGCCTTTTCCACTGATCCACTAATCTATTTCTTAGCCAATACCAAATGGTTTTGGTGACTGCTGCTTTATAATATAATTTTAGATCAGGTACAGCTAGGCCACCTTCATTTGATTTTTTTTTCATTAATTCCCTTGAGAGTCTCGACTTTTTATTGTTCCATATGAATTTTGTTGTTATTTTTTCTAGATCAATAAAATATTTTCTTGGAAGTCTGATTGGTATAGCACTAAATAAATAGATTAGTTTAGGGAGTATTGTCATCTTTATTATGTTCGCTCGGCCGATCCAAGAGCACTTAATATTTTTCCAATTATTTAAGTCTGACTTTATTTGTGTGGAGACTTTTTTATAATTTTGCTCATATAATTCCTGACTTTCCTTTGGTGGATAGATTCCCAAATATTTTATGGTATCAACAGTTATTGTGAATGGAATTTCTCTTTGTATCTCTTGCTGTTGGGTTTTGTTGGTAATGTACAAAAATGCTGAGGATTTATGGGGATTTATTTTGTAGCCAGCTACTTTGCTAAAATTATGAATTATTTCCAATAGCTTTTTGGTAGAATCTCTGGGGTTCTCTAGGTATACCATCATATCATCTGCAAAGAGTGATTGTTTGGTTTCCTCATTGCCTACTCTAATTCCTTTTATATCTTTCTCGACTCTTATTGCCGAGGCTAGTGTTTCTAATACAATATTAAATAATAATGGTGATAGTGGGCAACCTTGCTTCACTCCAGATCTTACTGGGAAAGGTTCCAGTTTTTCCCCATTGCATATGATGCTTACTGATGGTTTTAAATATATGCTCCTGACTATTTTAAGGAAAAGTCCATTTATTCCTATGCTCTCAAGTGTTTTTATTAGGAATGGATGTTGGATTTTATCAAATGCTTTTTCTGCATCTATTGAGATGATCATGTGGTTTTTGTTTGTTTGGTTATTGATATAGTCAATTATGCTAATAGTTTTCCTAATATTGAACCAGCCCTGCATTCCTGGTATAAATCCTACTTGGTCATAGTGTATTTTCCTGGTGACAATTTTCTGTTATCTTTTTGCTAATATTTTATTTAAGATTTTAGCATCAATATTCATTAGGGAGATTGGTCTATAATTTTCTTTCTCTGTTTTCAGCCTACCTGGTTTAGGTATCAGTACCATATCTGTGTCATAAAAGGAGTTTGGTAGGACTCCTTCAATCCCTATTTTTTCAAATAGTTTATATAACATTGGAGTTAATTGTTCTTTAAATGTTTGGTAGAATTCACATGTAAATCCATCTGGTCCTGGGGATTTTTTCTTAGGGAGTTGATTGATAGTTTGTTCTATTTCTTTTTCTGAGATGGGACTGTTTAGGATATTTACTTCTTCCTCTGTTAGTTTGGGCAAGCTGTATTTTTGGAGGTATTTTTCTATTTCATTTAAGTTGTCGAATTTATTGGCATAAAGTTGGGCAAAGTAACTCCTAATTATTGCTCTAATTTCCTCTTCGTTAGTGGTGAGTTCTCCCTTTTCATTTTTAAGACTAACAATTTGATTTTCCTCTTTCCTTTTTTTAATCAGATTTACTAAGGGTTTGTCTATTTTGTTGGTTTTTTCATAGAACCAACTCTTAGTTTTATTAATCAATTCAATAGTTTTTTTACTTTCAATTTTATTGATCTCACCTTTTACTTTTAGAATTTCAAGTTTAGTGTTTGACTGGGGGTTTTTAATTTGTTCCTTTTCTAGCATTTTTAATTGCAAACCCAATTCATTGACCTTCTCTTTCTCTATTTTATACAAATAGGCCTCTAGAGATATGAAATTTCCCCTTATTACCGCTTTGGCTGCATCCCATACATTTTGGTATGATGTCTCATTATTATCGTTTTCTTGGGTGAAGTTATTAATTATATCTATGATTTGCTGTTTCACCCAATCATTCTTTAGTATGAGATTATTTAGTTTCCAATTATTTTTTGGTCTACTTCCCCCTGCTTTTTTGTTGAATGTAATTTTCATTGTATCGTGGTCTGAAAAGGATGCATTTACTATTTCTGTTTTACTATATTTGAGTTTGAGGTTTCTATGTCCTAATATATGGTCAGTTTTTGTATAGGTTCCATGAACTGCTGAAAAGAAAGTGTATTCCTTTCTGTCTCCATTACATTTTCTCCAGAGATCTATCATATCTAACTTTTCTAGTATTCTATTTACCTCTTTGACTTCTTTCTTATTTATTTTGTGGTTTGATTTATCTAATTCTGAGAGTGCAAGGTTAAGATCTCCCACTATTATAGTTTTACTGTCTATTTCTTCTTGCAGTTCTCTTAGTTTCTCTTTTAAGAATTTAGATGCTACCCCACTTGGTGCATATATGTTTAATATAGATAGTGCTTCATTATCCATGCTACCCTTCAGCAAGATATAGTGTCCTTCCTTATCTTTTTTATTTAGGTCAATTTTTGCTTTAGCTTGATCTGAGATCAGGATGGCTACCCCTGCTTTTTTGACTTCACCTGAAGCATAGTAGATTTTGCTCCAACCTTTTACCTTTAACCTGCATGTATCTCCCCGCTTCAGGTGTGTTTCCTGTAAACAACATATTGTAGGATTCTGGCTTTTAATCCATTCTGCTAACCGCTTCCTCTTTATGGGGGAGTTTACCCCGTTCACGTTTATGGTTAGAATGACCAATTCTGTATTACTTGCCATCTTGTTAACCCTGGTTTATGCTTTCCTCCCTTCTTTCCCCTTTCCCCCCTTCCAAGTATTAAGCTTGTGAGCACCCCTTGCTTCTCACAGCCCTCCCTTTTTAGTGTCCCTCCCCCCGCCTTAGAGTTCCTCCCCCTATCTTACCCCTTTCCCTCCCAGTTTCCATATTCCCTTCCTCTTAGCTTATTCCTTCCCTTTCCACTTTTCCCTTCTCACTTTTCAATGAGATGGGAGAAGTTTCACCATAGATTGAATATGTCTTAAAATTTTTCACTTAAAGCCAATTCTGAAGGCAGTAAGATACCCACTATATTCATCCCCCTCCATTCTTTCTCTCAGATATAATAGGTTTCCTATGCCTCTTCATGAGATGTACTACCCCCACTTTACCCTTTTTCTGGTACAATGTCCTTTCCACATCAATTTCTAGAACAAGGTATACATGTATTCTTTATACATCTATATAGTCAAAATATAGTTCCCAAGATTAATCTTTACCTTTTTAGATTTCTCTTGAGTTCTATATTTGTAGATCAAACTTTTTGTTAAGTTCTGGTTTTTTCATCAGAAATAGATGAAATTCGCTTACTTCGTTGAATGTCCATCTTCTTCCCTGGAAAAAGATGCTCATTCTCGCTGGGTAAGTTATTTTTGGTTGCATACCAAGTTCCTTAGCCTTTCGGAATATCATATTCCTGGCCCTTCGATCTTTTAATGTGGATGCTGCCAGATCCTGGGTGATCCTTATTGTGGCTCCTTGATACTTGAATTGGGTTTTTCTAGCCGCTTGCAATATTTTTTCTTTCATCTGAGGTTTCTGGCATTTGGCCACTATATTCCTTGGTGTTTTGATTTTAGGATCCCTTTCAGTGGGTGATCGATGAATCCTTTCAATGTTTATTTTTTCCTCTGTTCCTATGACTTCTGGGCAGTTCTCTTTGATAATTTCCTGGAAGACAGTGTCCAGGCTCTTTTTTTATCATGTTTTTCTGGGAGTCCAATGATTCTCAGATTGTCTCTCCTGGATCTGTTTTCCAGATCTGTTGTCTTCCCCAGAAGGTATTTCACTTTTTTCTCCATTGTTTGATTTTTTTGGATTTGCTTGACTGATTCTTCTTGTCTCCTCGAGTCATTCAATTCCACTTGTTCAATTCTGATTTTCAGTGAAGTATTCTCTTCACTCACTTTTTTAAAATCTTTTTCTAATTGTCCCATTGAGTTCTTTTGTTCTGTGGAATTTTTTTCCATTTCGCCAATTTTGTTTTTTAGAGAGCTGTTTTCTGTTTCCAGTTCACTAATCCTATTTTTCAAGGATTTTACTTCTTTATCCACTCTCTAACTTTCTCCAGGCTCTTTTGCCAAGCCTTCCTCTCCTTTTCCCAAGCCTCACTCTGCTTTCCCCATTTTTCTTCTAGCTCCCTTATGAGAGCCTTTTTAATCACTTCTATGAGGTTCATCTGTGCTGAGGAACAGACGATCTCCTCCTTTGGGGATTCACCTGGGGACTGCCTGTTTTTAGTCTCCTCAGGATTTAGAGTCTGCTCTCTATCTGTATAGAAGCTGTCAAGGGTTAAAGTCCTCTTCAGCTTCTTGCTCATTCTGTCTATTAATCAGAGACAAACTACCAAAGAAAAACAGAAAAAACTGGAGTCTTTCTTTGGGGGGGGGCCTGGGTGTGTTATCGAGCTTCCTCTACAGACTGCAGGGGGCAGCAGTGAGGCACTAGCAGGACTGTGCTGCGCCTGCGCTCTGAGATCCCAAAGCGTGCTGAGTCACTGAGGGGGGGGAAGAGGGGGGCGGCCAGGTCCTGAGAGACTCCAGCTGTTTGGGGTTGTATTCTTCATCCCCGGTGTTTTTAGCTTCTCTGCTGGGCTGTTGACTTGCTGCCGGAGGAAAGTATCCAAACCTGTAGCGAAGCTCTCCCCGCAGAGACGGCTACGATCACTCTCCACCCCCTCTCCAATCTGCTCCTGTGCCCTCACTGCCACTGCCCGCCGCCTGCGCCCGATCTAAAACCGCCCCAGCCCTCCAGTAAAGACAGACCTTTCTTGGCGGATCTCAAGGATGGCTTCTCTTGGTAACTATTTGTGGGTTTTTTTCAGTCAAGCATTGATTCAGAGGCTTGTAATGAAATGAATAGTGAGAGAAAGTGTGGAGCTTATGCAGCTGTGAGCCTCCTCTCCGCCATCTTAACCGGAAGTCTGGAAGCTACTTTTAAATAGACTTTTTTGTAATCTTGTGTCATTCCAAAAGCTTGGAGATGCCTGCAAAATAGTGCATATTGAGACTAGCTGAAGAAATTCTATATGTGACAGAAACAGTAATAAGATCATGAACTAAACTCAGTGAATTTAAGGAAAATTCTAGAGACATCACTGTTAATGAATATGAACCCTGCCTACTATTTAATAATCAAGGTCTCTTTATTGTTTATAAGTTTCTCTTTACTTTGTTAAGCTTTTCTTTATTAGGAAACTAAGCAAGAGTCATGGCCTAGCAGCCAGGGTTTTACATGCAAAAAAACTTGGAAGGTCTTCCTAAAGAGGTGTTGGAATCCTTACTAACTGCTAACTAATTAGAGTTGATCTAATCTTACAAGAAGATTTTGGCCAGATCCTGAAACAAGTTACTAAGTAGAACTAATTAATACAAGGCTTGTGTTCACACCTTTACTCATTGGAGTCCACAAGTATGCTAGCTTCACAAAGTACACTTTCTAACTTCAAGGGAGTCCACACCTCCCTTAAAGCTCGTTGGGCCAGAGAGCACTATGGGAGAAAACCCATAATCCCATTCTCTCAGAAGAGTCAGATAAAAGGCCAGCGATGAGGGATCTATGGCAGAATACATTTTTTCCACTTGGCTGGCTGGTGGCGGACGAAGAGCTTTCAGAGGATAAAGCTACGAGTGAGAGTTCAGTGGACAACCAGATTCATCTTCATCTCACACCACTGTAGTTGGTGGCTGGGCTCCCCAGAAGGAGACAGAGACATTCCATCTCTGTGTTGGTTGGAGGCTGAAGAAAGCAGAGGCAGAGGCTGAAGGACAGAACCTTTGGATTTGGAGATATTCAGAGGGCTTTAAGCCTCTAAGCCCTGTGTTTTGAGAAGAACAAGAACTCCAACATTTGAACTCATAACATTTGGCACCCAAGCGTGGGAACCAAGGACCCTACTTTCACTGAAGAAGTCTCCAGTGACCAGGAACTGAGTGAGTACAACCTTTTTTGGCTTAAATGGGACAGATCCTAGGTAAAGATTCCCCATCCCCCACCCCAACTCCCCCAACCCCAGCCCCACCCAGGAATGGTGCTATAGAAAGCCTGCTTAAGCTGATAGAAGATCAAGGGCTACTTGTAACTTGGGGACAGGCAGCTAGACTTCTGGCTACATTAAAACACCCTTCCCCTTGGTTCTTAGAGGAAGAGCAAATCTCTCTAAAAAACTGGGCATTGGTTGGTCAACAGATCTCCGCATATAACAATGAAAACGGTCCTTGTTCAGTTTCCATTGAAGTATTCTATTTATACAATAAGATACAGATGGCCTTAAAATACCATATTAGTTCTAGGAGAAAAGGAAAAAAAAACTCTAGGAATAGCCAAAGGGGGAAGCCTGAGATAAAGCAGGAAGACAAAGAACAGATTAATGGCCATATCCCCACAGGGCAGGGAGACTTAAGTGAGGCTCAAGGGCGAGGTGAATCTGAGGCAGCTTCAGCCCCACCTGAGGAGCAGGTAATTGACCCTCCTCCATCAACTCCACCCTCCAGAATGGAGGGAGGAGGGATAGTGGGGTGGGGGGCAGTGACAGCACCAGCACCTCCCCCCCAGCATCCAGCACCTCCCCCCCAGCATCCAGCTGCTCCTATGAGTAGATTGCAAAAGGGTCTAATTAAGGCCAGAGAAGAAGGGAAAAATGTATCAGAATTTCAACACCACATTTTTCCTGTAATTCAACAGTTTAATTCTTCAGGTCAAGAAAGTAGAAGATACTCACCTTTTGATATAGAAATCCTCAAAGACCTGAAAAAAGCTTGCACTCTTTATGGGGCTACATCAGCTTATGTTAAGATGTTATTACAGAATTTGGCTTTTGAAATCTTGACCCCTAATGACTGGAAATCTATAGCAAGAATATGCCTAGAACCTGGACAGAACTACTTGTGGCTTTCTGAATGAATATAGTGAGCTCTGTAGGATACAAGCCCAACAAAATAGTCAAAGTGGAGTTCATACTGCAATCACCTGTGACCTACTAACAGGTACAGGTCCTTATGCAGATGTCGCAGCACAAATTGGTTATTCTGTAGCAGCATATCAGCAAATTGCTGATAATGCTATCAAAGCGTGGGCTTCTCTTCACAATAAAGACGACAAGGGGCGGGGGGGGGGGCTTCACAAAAATAACACAAGGGCCAAATGAACCCTTCGCTGACTTTGTGGGACGCTTGCAGTCAGCTATCACAGAACAAATGGAGAAAATGCAGTAACAGACATTTTGATAAGGGAACTTGCTAAGGAAAATGCTAATGAGGTTTGCAGAAGAATTATACTAGGACTGAGCAAGGATGCTCCTTTAGAGGAGCTCATAAGACGCTGTGCCACAGTGGGCACAGGTGCCTTTTATAGCCAGGCTATGATGCAGACTTCCCAAAATCCAAACATGAGAAGACAGAGTCCCTCCTGGCAAGGGACTACCAGAGAGACTCGTAGATGCTTTCAGTGTGGAAAAGTAAGACATCTGAAAGCTCAGTGTTGGTATAGAGATAGAATAGGAAAACAAGGTGGGAGAACAAGACCCCAAACCCCATCTGCAAAATGCAACAGAGGCTTCCATTGGGCCTCAGAATGCAGACAGATTCAGGGAAACGGGATGAGGGGCCCAGCCCCAGGGCCCAAGGCAAAAAACACTTGGGGCATGATGGCAGCCAATGGTGCACCCAGAGAGTGCCTAGAAGTCCAGTACCCAGACATGACCAATTAGCCAGAAAGCCATATGATGGGAGAAGGGGATTACACAGTCAACCAGCCAGGAAGCAATCTGATGGCAGAAGGGAATTACAATTGGGGAGAATAGAGCTGTATGCAGCTGGGAGAACTGAGATACCCCCTGGAGAGGTAAAATCTGTTCCTCTCCAGCCTATGGATCCCCTACCTCCAGGCACAGTAGGCTTGACCATTTCACCTCCTTGTATGTACAAAACAGTGTCCATCCACACACTGATGTGGGAAACTGGGGAATGTGTAGATAATATCCCAGTCACTAGTACAGGTAGACAATGTGTGACTTATCACCCAGGAGATGTAGTAGCATCAGGTTTACTCATACAGAATCCTAATAAGCAGCCTCGTGATAGTCACCCAGGTTCTGACTCCAGACCACAAAATCCAGGAATATACTGGACAGCAGCTGTAACGGCTGACCAACCTATGCTCACTATCTATATAAATGGCCTACCATTGGAAGGATTGGTAGACACAGGTACAGATCATACAGTTATTAGAGGTGCCAGTTGGCCCAGTCACTGGCCAAAGATTAAAGCAGATACCTATATGTCTGGAGTAGGAGGATCAATAGCAGCTGAAGTTAGTGCTGCCCCTATGAGATGGACTTTTGAAGGCAAAACAGGAGTTTTTACTCCTTTTATAGTTGAAAAAATCCCCATCAATCTGTGGGGAAGAGACATTTTACAACAATTGGGGTTAAAAATGAGTACTTCGGTTTTTTAAGCAGGGCTGCTGTTGAAGGCCTGTCAACACTTTCACCTGTTCCTATCCAATGGAAAACTGATACAAGAGTGTGGATAGAACAGTGGTCCTTAAGTAGCGATAAAATTCAGGCCTTATTAGATCTAGTACAGGAGCAGCTTGAACAAGGGCATTTACAACCTACTCTAAGTCCTTGGAATTCACCAGTGTTCGTTGTAAAAAAGAAATCGGGAAATGGAGGATGCTCAATGATTTAAGAAAAGTGAACGAACAGATGGAAACTATGGGAACTCTTCAGCCTGGACTTCCATCTCCTACTCAGCTTCCTAGAGAATGGCCTCTTTGGGTTATAGACATCAAGGATTGTTTCTATTCCATTCCTCTGGATAAGGAGGATATGAAGAGATTTGCCTTTTCAGTGCCCAGCGTTAACTTAGCTGAGCCTTATAAAAGATATGAATGGACAGTTTTGCCACAAGGAATGAAGAACAGCCCCACTATGTGTCAAATGATATGTTGCTGCTGCTCTTGCTCCAATAAGAAAAGCATTTCCAAAAGTTATGCTATTACATTATATGGATGATATATTGGGATGTGCACCTGAGGAACAAATACTAGAAGCATGTCTACAAAAAAATCATAGAAACACTAAGATACTACAAACTTCATATCGCTACTGAAAAAATTCAAAGGCATGCTCCTTTTCAATATTTAGGATATGAAATATATCCTAAGGTACTTACACTACAAAAACTGTCTTTAAGAACAGAGAGGTTGAACACCTTAAATGATTTCCAAAAATTAATAGGAGATATCCAATGGATGCATCCAGTATTAGGTTTAACTACCAATCAATTGCAACTCCTATATGACATTTTAAGGGGAGACACTGCTTTAAATTCACCACGCCGGCTTACAAAAAAGTTCGAGACCTTGAGAGAAGTTGAACTGGCTTTATCCAATGTAGTTGAAAGAGTAACTCAAAAACTCTTGGAAATATCAGCTTTTGCTACGAAAGAAGCACCCACAGCAGCCCTTCATCAAGGAGACAGTGTGATAGAGTGGGTGAACCTCCCAGCACAACCAGAACAAAGCCTTACGACTTACCCAGTGCTTGTGGCTAGGATTCTCTTAAAGGCCATTAAGCGAGCAGTACAATTATCTGGGACAAGACCTGACAAGATATACACCTTCTATACAAATGCACAAATTAATGTATGCTGTGAAACCATCCCAGAGTGGCAAATTTTATTGGCCATGGCTCCAAATTTTGCACATGGATCTCCATTAAAGATAACCAGACTACTGTATAATTGGCAATGGATTTTTGAGGAGAAGGTTTCTAAGGTTCCTCTTGAAGGACCAACTATTTTTACAGACGCAGCCAAACAAAATATTTGTGCTGTATACTCTCATGATTTAACCGTAAAAAGAGTAGTCAGAACTCCTTTTCAGTCCATTCAGCAGAACGAATTATATGCGATCATGCTAGCTCTCACTTATTACCCAGGCGACATAAATATCTGATTCAGCCTATTCAGTAGGTGTGGTACAAAGAATTGCCACAGCCCAAATAAAATTTGCAGCTTCTAATATATATCAGCTCTTTAAGGAACTTCAAGAGCAAGTGAGAAAGCATCCAGGAAAGATTTATAGCCTGCATATCCACTCACATAGTGGACTTCCAGGTCCTATTTTTGATGGAAATTCAAAGGCAGATAGCCTTTTAACTATGTTGGCCAGTACGCCTTTATTTCAGGAGGCCCAGGAATCCCATTCTAAATACCATCAGGTTGCTCAAGCTTTGCGTTTACAGTTTGGGATTACAAAAGAAGAAGCTAGGAGCATAGTGAAAAGCTGTACAGCTTGCCTTCTCTTCCACGCTCCTACACTGCCTCCAGGGAAGAACCCTCATGGTTTGAGACCCAATGAAATCTGGCAAATGGATGTGACCCATTATAAATCTTTTGGTCGTCTGTCTTTTATCCACGTTGTGGTAGACACCTTTTCAGGATTCACTTTTGCCATACCAGCAGCAAAAGAGACAGCCCGAGTGGTCACTGAATTCCTCATTCAAGCATTCGCAATTATGGGTTTGCCACAAGAAATAAAAACAGATAATGGACCGGCATATACCTCCAAACATTTTGAACACTTTTGTGCACAGTATAAGATTTTACACACTACTGGCATACCCTTTAATCCTCAAGGTCAAGCAATAGTAGAAAGAAGAAACAGAGACATTAAGACACTCCTCCAAAAACAAAAGAAAGGGGGAGCCACGGGTTACCCTAGAGAACTTCTAAATTTAGTTCTCTATATCATTAATTTTTTAATCTTTGATAAAAATGCACTGGCTCCAGCAGACAGGTTTTATAACCCACCAGAAGAGCAGTGTCCAGTGCGAGCAGCTCCACTATCTTTAGATAATCGCCAGGTGATGTGGAGAGATCCAGAAAGTGGTGAATGGAAGGTACCAGATAGTGCATCTCTACACGTGGAGAAGGAATCAGATGGGTGCCTATGAGCCGCATTCGCCTTGTCCATTGCAGAGAGATGGAGCAGACCCTTGAAACAAAGGAGAAGACCCAAGAATTATCGGGTGGTTCTGTTGCTGATTGTGCTCACCATTGAAAGAGCATAGCTGACAAGGAGACTGTTAAAAAGACTTTTAAAATCTTCAGGAATCATTGGATTTCCTAAAACAAGATGAAACTGCTTTAGTTCTTGAAAAACCAGCAAGAATCATTGGGTTCCCTGAGATGAAAAATTGTTGATGAGACTTTTTGCAGTACTTCAGAGCTTACAGGAATTATTAGATTCCTGGCACATGAACTAATGAACAATGGATTGCTTATGGACAATTTCTAGGACTTATGGACATGTGTAAATTTTCAGATTGAATCTTGTTATTTGTTACATTACTACTAGCCTGTGCTATGTGCTTATGTAAATTATGTGTAATGCCTACCATATTGGTGGATTTATGTATACCATGTATATCTGTTACAAAGTTCTGGCCCATATTGATGGATTTATGTGTACCCCTTCAGAAACCCACTAATCTGATTAGATTTCCTATTTCCTTTGGTGTTTTCATCTAACAAAAGAAAGGGGGAGATGTTGGAATCCTTACTAACTGCTAACTAATTAGAGTTGATCTAATCTTACAAGAAGATTTTGGCCAGAACCTGAAACAAGGTACTAAGTAGAACTAATTAATACAAGGCTTGTGTTCACACCTTTACTCATTGGAGTCCACAAGTATGCTAGCTTCACAAAGTACACTTTCTAACTTCAAGGGAGTCCACACCTCCCTTAAAGCTCGTTGGGCCAGAGAGCACTATGGGAGAAAACCATAATCCCATTCTCTCAGAAGAGTCAGATAAAAGGCCAGCGATGAGGGATCTATGGTAGAATACATTTTTTCCACTTGGCTGGCTGGTGGCGGACGAAGAACTTTCAGAGGATAAAGCTACGAGTGAGAGTTTAGTGGACAACCAGATTCATCTTCATCTCACACCACTGTAGTTGGTGGCTGGGCTCCCCAGAAGGAGACAAGAGAGACATTCCATCTCTGTGTTGGTTGGAGGCTGAAGAAAGCAGAGGCAGAGGCTGAAGGACAGAACCTTTGGATTTGGAGATATTCAGAGGGCTCTAAGCCTCTAAGCCCTGTGTTTTGAAAAGAACAAGAACTCCAAAATTTGAACTCATAACAAAGAGGTTTCACCTACAGCCAAAGAATTTGGTTGTGCCAGGCAAAGAGATACTTATTACATATAAAGTGAATTACATATAAAGAGGCATACAACCTGCAAATTAAGACATCAAAGAATATTTTATTGATCAGACTTTTGGCTACGGTAAGTATTTAAAACCAATGACAGAGAGCATTACTATTAATAATAAATTGCAAAAATAACCTTCTTTAAAATATAAGATTCTTCCCATGCTATAAATGAGAAAGTTTATCTACATGTTTACATTCTCTTTTCTTGGCTATTAATCTTTCCAATAATTATTGATGTACATCATCTTTTCTCAGTAACAGTTCCTGTAAAAGTTCTTCTTGAGAAAACTTTTCTTTTTCAAAATATTCTGAAGTAAAATTCAAATGTGAATGTTTAGAAACTCTGAAATCATCAAGTTGAAAATATCTTTTTCAAATTTCTTTCCAAAGGGATTTACTTCTTAAGTCTGAAAGACAAGAAGTTTCTTCCCAAAGGAATAAAAAAACTGAAAAATAATAGAGGCAATTCTGTAAAAAGATAATAGAGTCAACAAGATGATAGGAATTTGTAAGAATGTTATGTATTGTAGAATTCCCTGCCAGGTGTTTTTCCCCACTCCAGCTGTTCCTCGGTTATGGCTACTTTGAAGGTCACTGAATTGCCTGTATTTCATCTACTGGGGATTCTATGATTTCAGATTATTCATTAATTTCTTTAGCTAACTGCATTTACCTACTAGGAATGCTATGATTCAAAAACCTCTTCCATAAAGAGGAAAAGCTCTTGGTTTGCTTTGGGAGCATATGGGTGCTCATTAAGTATCCTCTTATTCTTTAACTGAAGTACTCAGTTGAGGTTCTCTCCAAATTCTTTGATCAGCAAGACTCTCCAGCAGATAAATCTACAATTCTCCTCCATTAGCATTAAAAAGGAAACTGAGTAACTCTTCAAAGTCAGTGAGGGGAAGAGATGGAAGAGACAGTTTTAGTCAAGAAAACTAAATAGATGCCATTGCTTATGTTATGAAGCTGTGATATAGGAACAGTGAAGCAGTGTTCATCACTATGGACAGGCCATTCTACGAACTTCAGTTCATTTTTTAAAACTATATGAATATTTTTTTTTTCCTTTGACTTGAAGTTGTAACTGATTGTTTGGATTTGCTAGTTTGTTTTATTTAAAAGTAGGGTAAAAGATAACTGTTGCAAAGCTATTCATGAGCTAAAACGAAATACACATGATATATACTATGCTGAATATGATTATGTATATGAAGCCAAAAGTGGTCAGTATCACTGATGAATTTTTATTATTTGGGGATACAACAATGTATCCAGACCCACTAAGTAGACAGATGGTTTGAGGTGTGCTTTGGAGCTTAAGTGATAAACCTAATATTGAGAGTGTTCTACAAGATGCTATTTCTATCTTAAGAAGATGTGAAGCACTTATTAACTAAGAAAAATGATAGTTCATACCTTGTATCTGTTCTGGAAGTTACGTTAAGACAAGACTAGGTTATTCAAAAATCCCTAGTAAAAAAAAAAAAAAAAAAAAAAAAAAAAAAAAAAAAAAAAAAAAACTTTTTGGACCTTACCTGAAAGTGGATTTCTGTGCTGACTTCTTTTGGGAGGAGGGAGAAATTATTTTATTTTCAGTTTTGGTTCCACTTCATATACATATATAAGTATTTTTCAAAAGTTGATTGAAAAACAAAAGTATTTGGACATCTCTTCTTAAGGTATACTTTTTCTTGGAGAAAAATATAATGCAATCAGTATGCCAATCAATTTTATAAAGCCAACTATGGATCCAGCTGCCATTTCTTTTGTACAGTCATTTTCTTAGACAAGTAACTACTGTAAAATTCCATTTCTTTATCCCCTTTATCCACTGTTGGGTTACTCATGGGAATTAAAAAAAAAATATTGCTCATAAGGATCCTAACTGCACAATTTTACAAATACTTTTTTAAAAAGCTCATTTCATAATTGAATTTTGTTTGATGGGAAAAGGCCAAAGGGAGCACCTTGTTTTCTGTTTGAGAAATGGCCCTTTGGTAAAAGGCCATCATTTAATCAAAATCAATACCTTAGCCCCTTTTAATTGTTTTGGTTTCTTAAAAAAATAATTAGGTGTCTTTTAATAGTATTCTTATCCAAACATCCCTTTATGTGTTCAATGTAAGATCACTATACTAAGCCTTAGCAGCTTTCACATTTCTGATTTATTTCCTAATCGCCCAAAATCATCTCTTACAATTCAATTCAGAACTGAATCAAACATGTATAAGCATTAACAAGGAACTTAAAAAGCAAGCTTTTAAAAAAAGAAGAACACAAGATGGCGGAGAGGAGGCACACATCTGTGTAGCTCCAGGTTTTTCTCTCACTATCCATTTCATTACAAGCCTCTGAATTAATGCTTGACTGAAAAAAAACCCACAAATAGTTACCAAGAGAAGCCATCCTTGAGATTTGCCAAAAAAAGGTCTGTTTTTACACAAGGGCTGGGCCAGTATTGGATCGGGTGCGGGGTGTGGGCAGGCAGCTGAGAGAATGGAAGGCGTCTCACAGCCAAGCAGACTGGAGAGGGGGTGGGGTGTGATCGCAGCTGTCTCTGCGGGGAGAGCTTTGCTACAATTTGGATACTTTGCTCTGGCAGCAAGCCAGTAGCCCAGCAGAGAAGCTAAAAACACCGGGACAAAGAATACAACCCAAAACAGCTGGAGTCTCTCGGGACCTGGCCACCCCCTCCACTCCCCCACAGTGACTCAGCATGCTCTGGGATCTCAGAGCCCAGGCCCAGCACAGTCCTGCTAGTGCCTCGCTGCGGCCCCCACAGTCTGCAAAGGAAGCTATGTAACGCCACCCAGCCCCTCCCCCCAAAAAGCAGACTCCAAATTAGGGGTGATTTCTTTTTCTCGTTTTGCTAGTTTGTCTTTGATTCTTTGACATAATGAGCAAAAAACTGAAGAGGACTTTAACCTTGACAGCTTCTATACAGAAAGAGAGCAGACTCCAAATCCTGAGGAGACTAAAAACAGACAGTCCCCAGGTGAATCCCCAAAGGAGGAGATCATCTGTTCCTCAGCACAGATGAACCTCATAGAAGTAATTAAAAAGGCTCTCACAAGGGAGCTAGAATAAAAATGGGAAAAGGAGAGGGAGGCTTGGCAAGAGAGTCTGGAGAAGTCATCACACTCAGTTAAAGAGAGATTGGATAAAGAAATAAAATCCTTGAAAAATAGGATTAGTGAACTGGAACCAGAAAACAGCTCTCTAAAAAAGAAAATTGGCAAAATGGAAAAAAAAATTCCACAGAACAAAAGAACTCAATAGGACAATTAGAAAAAGATTTTAAAAGAGTGAGTGAAGAAAACAGTTCATTAAAAATTAGAATTGAACAATTGGAATTGAATGACTCGAGGAGACAAGAAGAATCAGTCAAGCAAATCCAAAAAAATCAAACAATGGAAAAGAATGTGAAATACCTTCTGGGAAAGACAACAGACCTGGAAAAAAGATCCAGGAGAGACAATGTGAGAATTATTGGACTCCCAGAAAAGCATGATGAAAAAAAGAGCCTGAACACTATTTTCCAGGAAATTATCAAAGAGAACTGCCCAGAAGTCATAGGAACAGAGGATAAAATAGACATTGAAAGAATTCATCGATCACCCACTGAAAGGGATCCTAAAATCAGAACACCAAGGAATATAGTGGCCAAATGCCAGAACCCTCAGACGAAGGAAAAAATATTGCAAGCGGCTAGAAAAACCCAATTCAAGTATCGAGGAGCCACAATAAGGATCACCCAAGATCTGGCAGCATCCACATTAAAGGATCGAAGGGCCTGGAATATGATATTCTGAAAGGCTAAAGAACTTGGTATGCAACCAAAAAAAAACTTATCCAGCTAGAATGAGCATCTTTTTCCAGGGAAGAAGATGGACATTCAACGAAGTAAGCGAATTTCACCTATTTTTGATGAAAAAGCCAGAACTTAACAAAAAGTTTGATCTACAAATATAGAACTCAAGAGAAATCTAAAAAGGTAAAGATTAATCTTGGGGCCTATATTTCTGATATAAAGAGGTATAAAGAATACATGTATACCTTGTTCTAGAAAATAGATGTGGAAAGGACATTGTACCAGAAAAAAGGTAAAGTGGGAATACTGCATCTCATGAAGAGGCAAAGGAAACCTATTATATCTGAGAGAAAGAATGGAGGGGGATAAATATAGTGGGTATTTTACTGCCTTCAGAATTGGCTTTAAGAAAAAAGTTTTAGACATATTTAATTTATGGTGAAACTTCTCCCACCTCATTGAGAAGTGAGAAGGGAAAAGTGAAAAGGGAAGGAATAAGCTAAGGGGAAGGGAATACGGAAATGGGGAGGGAAACGGGTAAGATAGGGGGAGGAAATCTAAGGTGGGGGGGTACTAAAAAGGGAGGGGTGTGAGAAGCAAGTGGTGCTCACAAGCTTAATACTGGGAAGGGGGGTAAAGGGGAAAGAAGGGAGAAAAGCATAAACATGAGTTAACAAGATGGCAAGTAATACAGAATTGGTCATTTTAACCATAAACGTGAACGGGGTAAACTCCCCCATGAAGAGGAAGTGGTTAGCAGAATGGATTAAAAGCCAGAATCCTACAATATGCTGTTTACAGGAAACACACCTGAAGCAGGGAGATACATGCAGGTTAAAGATAAAAGGTTGGAGCAAAATCTACTATGCTTCAGGTGGAGTCAAAAAAGCAGGGGTAGCCATCCTGATCTCAGATCAAGCTAAAGCAAAAATTGATCTAATTAAAAGAGATAAGGAAGGGCACTATATCTTGCTAAACTGTAGCATGGATAATGAAGCAATATCACTATTAAACATATATGTGCCAAGTGGTGTAGCATCTAATTTCTTAAAAGAAAAATTAAGAGAGCTGCAAGAAGAAATAGACAACAAAATTATAATAGTGGGAGATCTCAACCTTGCACTTTCAGATTTAGATAAATCAAACCACAAAATAAATAAGAAAGAAGTCAAAGAGATAAATAGAATACTAGAAAAGTTAGATATGATAGATCTCTGGAGAAAATGTAATGGAGACAGAAAGGAGTACACTTTCTTTTCAGCAGTTCATGGAACCTATACAAAAACTGACCATATATTAGGACATAAAAACCTCAAATTCAAATGCAGTAAGGCAGAAATAGTAAATGCATCCTTTTCAGACCACGATGCAATGAAAATTACATTCAACAAAAAGCCAGGGGAAAGTAGACCAAAATGGGGAAAAACTGGAATCTTTCCCAGTAAGATCTGGAGTAAAGCAAGGTTGCCCACTATCAGCATTATTATTCAATATCGTATTAGAAACACTAGCCTCTGCAATAAGAGTTGAGAAAGATATTAAAGGAATTAGAGTAGGCAATGAAGAAACCAAACTATTAACCTTTGCAGATGATATGACGGTATACCTAGAGAACCCCAGAGATTCTTCTAAAAAGCTATTAGAAATAATTCACAATTTCAGCAAAGTAGCTGGATACAAAATAAATCCCCATAAATCTTCAGCATTTTTATACATCACCAACAAAATCCAAGAGCAAGAGATACAAAGAGAAATTCCATTCAGAACAACTGTTGATAGCATAAAATATTTGGGAATGTATCTACCAAAGGAAAGTCAGGAATTATATGAACAAAATTACAAAAAAGTTTCTACACAAATAAATTCAGACTTAAATAATTGGGAAAATATTAAGGGCTCTTGGATAGGCCGAGCGAATATAATAAAGATGACAATACTCCCTAAACTAATCTATTTATTTAGTGCTATACCAATCAGACTTCCAAGAAAATATTTTAATGATCTAGAAAAAATAACTACAAAATTCATATGGAACAATAAAAAGTCGAGACTCTCAAGGGAATTCATGAAAAAAAAAATCAAATGAAGGTGGCCTAGCTGTACCTGATCTAAAATACCAAAACCATTTGGTATTGGCTAAGAAATTGATTAGTTGATCAGTGGAAAAGGTTAGGTTCACAAGACAGAATAGTCAACTATAGCTATCTAGTGTTTGACAAACCCAAAGATCCTAACTTTTGGGATAAGAATTCATTATTCAATAAAAACTGCTGGGATAACTGGAAATAAGTATGGCAGAAATTAGGCATGGATCTACACTTAACACCATATACCAAGATAAGATCGAAATGGGTCCATGACTTAGGCATAAAGAACGAGATTATAAATAAATTGAAGGAACATATGATAGTTTATCTCTCAGACTTGTGGAGGAGAAAGAAATTTGTGACCAAAGATGAACTAGAGACTATTACCGATCACAAAATAGAAAATTTTGATTACATCAAATTAAAAAACCTTTGTACAAAAAAAAAAAAAAAAAAAAAAAAAACCTAATGCAAACAAGATTAGAAGGGAAGCAACAAACTGGGAAAACATCTTCACAGTTAAAATTTCTGATAAAGGCCTCATTTCCAAAATATATAGAAAACTGACTCAAATTTATAAGAAATCAAGCCATTCTCCAATTGATAAATGGTCAAAGGATATGAACAGACAATTTTCAGATGATGGAATTGAAACTATTTCCACTCATATGAAAGAGTGTTCCAAATCATTATTGATCAGAGAAATGCAAATTAAGACAACTCTGAGATACCACTACACACCTGTCAGATTGGCTAAGATAACAGGAAAAAATAATGATGAATGTTGGAGGGGATGGGGGAAAACTGGGACACTGCTGCATTGTTGGTTGAACAGTGAATGAATCCAACCATTCTGGAGAGCAATCTGGAATTATGCCCAAAAAGTTACCAAATTGTGTATACCCTTTGATCCAGCATTGTTTCTATTGGGCTTATATCCCAAAGAAATACTAAAGAAGGGAAAGGGACCTGTATGTGCTAAAATGTTTGTGGAAGCCCTGTTTGTAGTGGCTAGAAACTGGAAATTGAATGGATGCCCATCAATTGTAGAATGGCTGAGTAAATTGTGGTATATGAATGTTATGGAATATTATTGTTCTGTAAGAAATGATCAGCAGGATGAATACAGAGAGGCTTGGAGAGACTTACATCAACTAACGCTAAGTGAAATGAGCAGAACCAAGAGATCACTTTACACTTCGACAATGATATTTTATGAGGATGTATTCTGATGGAAGTGGATTTCTTTGACAAAGACTTAATTTCAATTGATAAATGATGGACAGAAGCAGCTACACCCAAAGAAAGAACACTGGGAAACAAATGTGAACTATTTGAATTTTTTCTTTCCGATTTGTTTTTTACCTTCTGAATCCAATTCTCCCTGTGCAACAAGAGAACTGCTCGGTTCTGCACACATATATTGTATCTAGGAGATACTGCAACATATTTAACATATAGAGGACTGCTTGCCATCTAGGGGAAGGGGTGGAGGGAGGGAGGGGAAAAATCGGAACAGAAGCGAGTGCAAGGGATAATGTTGTAAAAAAAAAAATTACCCTGGCATGGATTCTGTCAATATAAAGTTATTATAAAATAAAATAAAATATTAAAAAAAGAAGAACAAAAGAAAAGAAAAGTTGATCCCTTTAAAACTAGGTAGGCCATGTCTTAGTTCAATCTGTGACTATCTTACATTTAAAAATTTTTAATTAAAAGTAAAATTAATTAAAAGGCCAGGAAAATTTTATGTATTCTACAAACTTTACATTTATTTAACATGACTTCCTAAGTCATTTACAACCTTACCCTATTTTAGGACTCTCATGGAGGTCCGCTATTTGAGGCCAGATGAATTTTGTCACTTTTTCAGTGCTTTGATGCATTTTGAAAGCTCTTAACACTTTGTCAATATGTCACACACTGAATAAAGATTCCAGTATCTTTTAAGAAAATTTTTGGTACATTTTCCTGACCAAAAATATTACTACTACTTTTGTCTGTTCACATGTCCCTAAGGTAATGCCCCTATGCAATTCCTGACCTTGGAGCAACAAAGAATGAGTGTCCCTAGAATAATCAGACATATCTCCTCCACCAGTAACCACTAAGGGATGAGTAATGTAGCAGGGCTATGCTTCTGCTCTACCAAATCTTTCTCCTTCCCTGTATGTCATCATCAATCATAAGTCCTTTTGATTCTGGTACCACCTTGTTGAGTAGCATTCCCCTCCTTATCCAACCTTTATCTCAGTCATGGCCAAGGAAGAATTTCTATCAATCATCTATCCCAGAAGCTCACATTCGATATGACAGTTTGCCATTCCATTATGATTACAGTTACATTACAATAGTTTGCTATTAGATTAGAACTGCCTGATGTTCACCCAGTCCTTTACCATTGCCACAGTGAAAGCTAAATGATTTCAGCTTGTTTTCCAAAAATAATAAGTCTGCTGTTACCTCACATTAAATGTTCACTGCACTACTGTTTTTGCCTATAAACAAATAATACTTCAATTTCTTTCTCTAAAAATAGCCTATATAATTTTATGCATCTATATTTATGCTATAGTATCCTTTCCAAATCAAACCGTTATTTCAAGTTCAAAATTGAAGAGCTGCCATTCAATTAAGAAGACATCAAGTCCAAACATTCCAAATAACTGATTTCAAACTGCCATCTAATACTGCCATCGCTCTCCTTAGTTACAGGACAATGAGTGGGCACATGCAAGTGCACACACAAACACAAACACATAAAAATGTTGAAATTTTACATCAAATATTGCCCACTAGAATCAGTCAGCTGCTTTATATAGATGAAAGACATATTCCCTAGCCATGTTTAGAAACAGATCCCAGCTAAGTCCTCTCAAATATCTGAAGCCCTAAACACTTAAACAACACCAATCTGCACATCAAAACTCAAATTGAAGTAAGGTTTTCAGTTGAAAGGCCATTATCAGAAGGACTGAAGGAAACTGGAACCCAGTGGCTGGGAGGTTAAGGTACAACACTTGGTAGGCTCAGTAGATTTGGCTCGGGCAGTAGTTCTGATTAGTTTGGGATTTCAAAAATAAATTGGAGCTCACTAAGCTGGAATTGCAATTTTGATTATTTGGGAAAGGCCCATTCTTCCCCCCACTTTGGACAGTCTGCCACACAGTTGCAGATGAAAGATAAGAATGCCCTTTTTCTTGTGAACCATTTTCATCTGGGGACTTTGATCCTTCTTCTTGCCTATTAAGTTACTGTTGTTGCTTCTTACTAACATTTCTAGATCGAGAAACTGGAATATTAAATTTCTCTCCACCAGCCACCTCCAGCTTCTATGTTACCTTTCAGGCTGCTGTGCAGACATTTCCACCACTTGTCTTCTTCCCTGCTGCCAGGCCCAGGAAGGCAAGTGTCGTTTTCTGCCAGATCTGTTCCTTAGTGTCTGACGAGGGACCTTTTCTCGGGCTGATCTGCTGAGTTCAGCATCGGAGTCTCCCAGCTTCTGGGGAGAAAACCCAGAGAATCTGAGTTCTTCGAGATGTCGGTGGCCCCTGCTAAAGAAACAGCGCGCGGGCGGCGCGCACAGACCAGATCGCGCTGAACTTGAGACCAGAAAACCGGCTGCTCCTACAGTTCCCAGAACCTTCCTCAAGCTCCTCCTTCCCCTACCCCAAACAATGACTGGGCAGCCTCTTGATGAGCATGAATCAGTCCTGGTTAGAGCCAACTCAGAGCTCAGAGAAAGAATATTTGGGAACCCTTCACCAGATCGAACTCTTTTTGGAAACAAGAAGCTGAGAAGTACTAATCAGTACATGGACTGACCCTAACCCTACTGACTGACTCAATGAAAGTGCTGCTCAAAGAAAGACACGCATGACTCTTCAAACATTATTCAAGTTCTAGATGGGATACTTTATACAGCACATCAGTGATAGGGATGTGACCTTGAAAAGTGAAAGAAGCTGGTGGAAAATCTCAAGTCACTCCTGAAATCACAATCATCTGGTATGGAAATTCTTGCAAAGGAATTTTGGTTGTTCTGAAAAAAACAGAAGCAATTTAGAGGCAATTTCTTCATATCTCAAAGGGGCAAGAAGGGAGAAAAGCCTTCCAAATGTGGGTGGTATTGTCGAAAAACTGCTGCAAAGATGGGTATTGAAAAGAGCAGAGAAAGTGAGAAATGGATAATTTCTTAACATCTCAGATGAATGAAGGCTTTTTGGATGTAGGAGATCTAGTCTGGAACCTGATTAGCCTTGAGAGCATAGTAGAAAACCTATTGCTTTAGAGGTCAAAATTTTTGAGCAGAGATCTGAATGTTTAGAACAGGTCTATAACAGAGACAAAATGCTTTCCAAAGTACTTTGTCATGTCAAAGCCTACAAGCTAGAAGAAGTTTGGTTCATGAAGTGTAACTCTGACTATTATCCCCCTTCTGGGAAAAGCGAGAATCCTGGAACCAAAGAACAGAGAAGGTGGAAATGGACTGGCAGAGCTATCAACTACTGCAAATACAGAATAGTATCAGAGCTCTTCAACCTGTATCTTCCTCCTTCTGCTGCAAGTTGTGGCACCAAAACCTCTCTCTGAAGCACTTAAACTATTGCCACCTCAATATTTTCCAAGGATTATGATCCTGCTGTCCTCATTTTTAAAATTATATTTTATTATGAAAGCTTTTTATTTTCAAAACATATGCATAAACTATTTTCAACATTTACTCTTGCCAAGTGTCTTCTAATATTTTTCCCTCCTTTCCCCTTACACCCTCCTGTGGATGGCAAGTAATTCAATATATGCTAAATATTTGCAATTCTTCTATATATATTTCCACAATCACCATGTTGCCCAAGAAAAATCAGATCAAAATGGAAAAAAAAATTGAGAAGGAATATAAAATTCAAACAACAACAAAAGTGAAAATGCTCTTGTGATTCCCAGTAAGTCCCTACAGTCTTATCTCTGTGTGCAGATGACTTTCTTCATTACAAGATCTTTTCAACTGCCAAGGAATGAAAATCTGTATAGAAAATGCCCAAACCGATCCAAGTATAACCTTTCCAGATGAATGAATGAATATGTCCACATGGATCTCATCCTCTACACATCAAAATTACCTTCTCCAACTCCTGACATTCAGATTTATAGATAATTCTTCCTGCTCCCTTCCTTACACCTATATAGTAGCATATCAGTTACCAAATCTTGTCATTTCCACCTCTTCCATATCTCTTTCATATTTATTCCTTTCTCTATTCATACAGCAATATTACACATTCTGCTTCTTGCTCTTATCACTACTTGTTTTCACTTTTTTTCAATGGTGAAACAAAAACTTGACTGAGAGCTTTTGATTTTGAAAATCACCATAATTTCTTCTGTTTTTCTCCTTCACTTTTTTCCATCTTTTTTTTTTTTTTTTTTTTGGCTGATGCAAGGATATATTTATAATTTGTGTTCCACGAAGTTTTATTTAGAGTCTAATTGTAAGCCCTCTCCTGAAAACTGTTTCATATATTGAGAAAGGAGATGGTAAAGTCCTTAAAATCAAGGCTTCATACATGGGACTTTAAGGCACTTTTGGGGGGAATTCTAAAAGATCAAAATCTTTTACGATGAAAGAACATGCCATTCCCCTCTATTAAGAATTCTAAATGGGGAGGGGGATTTTAAACTGTTTTTAAGTTATTCTTTAATAGTGGAAATAATATTATACATAGTCACTGTTCCCCAAAAGATTATTACTTAAACAAATCATCTTTACTAGTTTCAACAATATGAAAGAAAATTTAGTGAAATTCATCACTGGAACTATTTGAGATTAGAATTATTGAAATATTATCTATAACATGGCCATTCTCAAATTAATTCCCACACTCTCAACACTGAGCCAGCTCCCTGAAATTCAGTCAAACATGCATAGACACATAGATATACATAGGTACACATACTTACACATATATGCTTTATTAAAAAAAAGTTCAGTAAAAATTATCAAACTGAAAAGAGTAGACTTCCGGCCAAGATGGCGGAGAGGAAATACACTTCTGTGTAACCTCCGTGTTTTTCTCTCACTATTCATTTCATTTCATGCCTCTGAATTAATGCTCGACTGAAAAAAAAACCATACAATTACTTACCAAGAGAAACCATCCTTGAGACTCGTCAAGAAAGGTCTGTTTTTGCGCGAGGGCGGGGATGGTATTTGGAAGCAGTCTGCGGGCAGCAGCTGCAACCAGAGCACAGATAGCAGCTCAGAACCGGGTAGAGCGGAGAGGGGGTAGGACGCGATCGCAGCCGTCTCTGCGGGGAGAGCTTTGCTATAGGAGCAAGTCAGCAGCCCAGCAGAGAAGCTAAAAACACTGGGGGTGAAGAATACAACCCCAAACAGCTGGAGTCTCTCGGGACCTGGCCAACCCTCCCCCACAGTGTCTTAGCCCGCTCGGATCTCAGAGCGCTCGGATCTCAGCGTGCAGGCGCCATAGCACAGTAGGACCCGTGCCTCACGAATACCCTGCCCCTCCCCCAAAGAAAGCAGCCTCCATTCAAGGGGTTTTTTTCCTTCTGTTCTTTGATAGTTTGTCTTTGATAAATAGACAGAATGAGCAAGAAACTGAAAAAGAATTTAACCCTGGACAGCTTTTATACAGATAAAGAGCAGACTCCAAACCCTGAGGAGACTAAAAACAAACAGTCCCCAGGTGAATCCCCGAAGGAGGAGACCTTATGTCCCTCAGCACAGATGAATCTCATGGAGGAAATTAAAAAGGCTCTCACAAGGGAGCTAGAAGAAAAATGGGAAAAGGAGAGGGAGGCTCTGCAAAAGGAGAGGGAGGCTCTGCAAAAGGAGAGGGAGGCTTGGCAAAAGAGCCTGGAGAAGTCAGTTAAAGAGAGAGTGGATAAAGAAACCAAATCCTTGAAAAATAGGATTGGTGAACTGGAAAACAAAATTGGCGAAATGGAAAAAAATTCGACAGAACAAAAGAACTCAATTGGACAATTAGAAAAAGATCTTTAAAAAGTGAGTGAAGAAAATACCTCACTGAAAATCAGGGTCGAACAATTGGAATTGAATGACTCGAGGAGACAAGAAGAATCAGTCAAGCAAATCCAAAAAAATCAAACAATGGAAAAGGATGTGAAATACCTTCTGGGGAAGACAACAGACCTGGAAAACAGATCCAGGAGAGACAACCTGAGAATCATCGGACTTCCAGAAAAGTATGATGAAAAAAAAAGCCTGGACACTATCTTCCAGGAAATTATCAAAGAGAACTGCCCAGAAGTCATAGAAACAGAAGGTAAAATAGACATTGAAAAATTCATCGATCCCCTACTGAAAGGGATCCTAAAATCAAAACACCAAGGAATATAGTGGCCAAATGCCAGAACCCTCAGGCAAAGGAAAAAATACTGCAAGCGGCTAGAAAAACCCAATTCAAGTATCAAGGAGCCACAATAAGGATCACCCAGGATTTGGCAGCATCCACATTAAAGGATCGAAGGGCCTGGAATATGATATTCCGAAAGGCTAAGGAACTTGGTATGCAACCAAAAATAACTTACCCAGCGAGATTGAGCATCTTTTTCCAGGGAAGAAGATGGACATTCAACGAAATAAGCGAATTTCATCTATTTCTGATGAAAAAGCCAGAACTTAACAAAAAATTTGATCTACAAGCACAGAACTCAAGAGAAATCTAAAAAGGTAAAGATTAATCTTGGGAACTATATTTCGGCTGTAAAGATGTATAAAGAATACATGTATACCTTGTTCTAGAAAATAGTTGTGGAAAGGACATTGTACTAGAAAAAAGGGAAAGTGGGGGTACTACATTTCATGAAGAGGCAAAGAAAACCTAGTATATCTGAGAGAAAGAATGGAGAGGAATGAAAATAGTGAGTATTTTACTGCTTTCAGAATTGGCATTAAGAGAAGAATTTTAGACATATTCAATCTATGGTGAAACTTCTCCCACCTCATTGAAAAGTGAGAAGGGAAAAGTGAAAAAGGAAGGAATAAGCTAAGTGGAAGGGAATACGGTAACTGGGAGGGAAAGGGGCAAGTTGGGGGGGGAACTCTAAGGGGGGGAGGGATACTGAAAAAGGGGGGCTGTGAGAAGCAAGGGGAGCTCACAAGCTTAATACTGGGAAGGGGGGTAAGGGAGGGGGTAAGGGAGTAAGAAGGGAGAAAAGCATAAACGGGGTTATCAAGATGGCAAGTAATACAGAATTGGTCATTTTACCCATAAATGTGAACGGGGTAAACTCCTCTATAAAGAGGAAGCGGTTAGCAGAATGGATTAAAAGCCAGAATCCTACAATATGTTGTATACAGGAAACACACCTGAAGCGGGGTGATACATGCAGGTTAAAGGTAAAAGGTTGGAGCAAAATCTACTATGCTTCAGGTGAAGCAAAAAAGCAGGGGTAGCCATCCTGATCTCAGATCAAGCTAAAGCAAAAACTGATCTAATCAAAAGAGATAAGGAAGGGCACTATATCTTGCTAAAGGGTAGAATGAATAATGAAGAAGTATCTATATTAAATATATATGCACCAAGTAGTGTAGCATCTAAATTCCTAAAAGAGAAATTAAGAGAGCTGCAAGAAGAAATAGACAGTAAAACTATAATAGTGGGAGATCTCAACCTTGCACTCTCAGAATTAGATAAATCAAACCACAAAATAAATAAGAAAGAAGTCAAAGAGATAAATAGAATACTAGAAAAATTAGATATGATAGATCTCTGGAGAAAATGTAATGGGACAGAAAGGAGTACACCTTCTTTTCAGCAGTTCATGGAACTTATACAAAAATTGATCATATATTAGGACATAAAAACCTCAAACTCAAATGCAGTAAGGCAGAAATAGTGAATGCATCCTTTTCAGACCATGATGCATTGAAAATTACATTCAATAAAAAGCCACAGGAAAGTAGACCAAAAAATAATTGGAAACTAAATAATCTCATATTAAAGAATGATTGGGTTAAACAGCAAATTATACACATAATTAATAACTTCATCCAAGAAAATGATAATAATGAGACATCATACCAAAATGTATGGGATGCAGCCAAAGCGGTAATAAGGGGAAATCTCATATCTCTAGAGGCCTATTTGTATAAAATAGAGAAAGAGAAGGTCAATGAATTGGGCTTGCAACTAAAAATGCTAGAAAAGGAACAAATTAAAAACCCCCAATCAAACACTAAACTTGAAATTCAAAAAATAAAAGGAGAGATCAATAAAATTGAAAGTAAAAAAACTATTGAATTGATTAATAAAACTAAGAGTTGGTTCTATGAAAAAACCAACAAAATAGACAAACCCTTAGTAAATCTGATTAAAAAAAGGAAGAGGAAAATCAAATTGTTAGTCTTAAAAATGAAAAGGGAGAACTCACCACTAACGAAGAGGAAATTAGAGCAATAATTAGGAGTTACTTTGCCCAACTTTACGCCAATAAATTCGACAACTTAAATGAAATAGAAGAATACCTCCAAAAATATAGCTTACCTAAACTAACAGAGGAAGAAGTAAATATCCTAAACACTCCTATCTCAGAAAAAGAAATAGAACAAACTATCAATCAACTCCCTAAGAAAAAAACCCCAGGACCAGATGGATTTACATCTGAATTCTATCAAACATTTAAAGATCAATTAACTCCAATGCTAAATAAACTATTTGAAGAAGTAGGGATTGAAGGAGTCCTACCAAACTCCTTTTATGACACAGATATGGTACTGATACCTAAACCAGGTAGGCTGAAAACAGAGAAAGAAAATTATAGACCAATCTCCCTAATGAATATTGATGCTAAAATCTTAAATAAAATATTAGCAAAAAGATTACAGAAAAATCCCCAGGATAATACACTATGACCAAGTAGGATTTATACCAGGAATGCAGGGCTGGTTCAATATTAGGAAAACTATTAACATAATTGACTATATCAACAACCAACCAAACAAAAACCATATGATCATTTCAATAGATGCAGAAAAAGCATTTGATAAAATCCAACAGCCATTCCTAATAAAAACACTTGAGAGCATAGGAATAAAAGGACTTTTCTTAAAATAGTTAGGAGCATCTATTTTAAACCTTCAGTAAGCATCATATGCAATGGGGAAAAACTGGAACCTTTCCCGGTAAGATCTGGAGTGAAGCAAGGTTGCCCACTATCACCATTATTATTCAATATTGTATTAGAAACACTGGCCTCTGCAATAAGAGTCGAGAAAGAGATTAAAGGAATTAGAGTAGGCAATGAGGAAACCAAACTATCACTCTTTGCAGATGATATGATGGTATACCTAGAAAACCCCAGAGATTCTACTAAAAAGCTATTAGAAATAATTCATAATTTTAGCAAAGTAGCAGGATACAAAATAAATCCCCATAAATCCTCAGCATTCTTATACACCACCAACAAAATCCAAGAGCAAGAGATACAAAGAGAAATTCCATTCAAAATAACTGTTGATAGCATAAAATATTTGGGAATCTACCTACCAAAGGAAAGTCAGGAATTATATGAGCAAAATTACAAAAAAGTTTTCACACAAATAAAGTCAGACTTAAATAATTGGAAAAATATTAAGTGCTCTTGGATAGGCCGAGCAAATATAATAAAGATGACAATACTCCCTAAACTAATCTATTTATTTAGTGCTATACCAATCAGACTTTCAAGAAAATATTTTAATGATTTAGAAAAAATAACAACAAAATTCATATGGAACAATAAAAAGTCGAGAATCTCAAGGGAATTAATGAAAAAAAAAACCAAATGAAGGTGGTCTAGCTGTACCTGATCTAAAATTATATTATAAAGCAGCAGTCACCAAAACCATCTGGTATTGGCTTAGAAATAGATTAGTTGATCAGTGGAAAAGGTTAGGTTCACAAGACAGAATAGTCAACTATAGCAATCTAGTGTTTGACAAACCCAAAGATTCTAAATTTTGGGATAAGATTTCATTATTTGATAAAAACTGCTGGGATAACTGGAAATTAGTATGGCAGAAATTAGGCAAGGACCCACACTTAACACCACATACCAAGATAAGATCAAAATGGGTCCATGACCTAGGCATAAAGAACGAGATTATAAATAAATTAGAGGAACATAGGATAGTTTATCTCTCAGACTTGTGGAGGAGAAAGAAATTTGTGACCAAAGATGAACTAGAGACCATTACCAATCACAAAATAGAAAATTTTGATTATATCAAATTAAAAAGCCTTTGTACAAACAGAACGAATGCAAACAAGATTAGTAGGGAAGTAACAAACTGGGAAAACATCTTTACAATTAAAGGTTCTGATAAAGGCCTCATTTCCAAAATATATAGAGAACTGACTCAAATATATAAAAAATCAAGCCATTCTCCAATTGATAAATGGTCAAAGGATATGAACAGACAATTTTCAGATGAAGAAATTGAAACTATTACCACTCACATGAAAGAGTGTTCCAAATCACTATTGATCAGAGAAATGCAAATTAAGACAACTCTGAGATATCACTACACACCTGTCAGATTGGCTAAGATGACAGGAAAAAACAATGATGAATGTTGGAGGGGATGCGGGAAAACGGGGACATTGATGCATTGTTGGTGGAGTTGTGAACGAATCCAGCCATTCTGGAGAGCGATCTGGAATTATGCCCAAAAAGTTATCAAACTGTGCATACCCTTTGATCCAGCAGTGTTTCTACTGGGCTTATACCCCAAAGAGATACTAAAAAAGGGAAGGGGACCTGTATGTGCCAAAATGTTTGTAGCAGCCCAGTTTGTAGTGGCTAGAAACTGGAAAATGAATGGATGCCCATCAATTGGAGAATGGCTGGGTAAATTGTGGTATATGAATGTTATGGAATATTATTGCTCTGTAAGGAATGACCAGCAGGATGAATACAGAGAGGCTTGGAGAGACCTACATGGACTGATGCTAAGTGAGATGAGCAGAACCAGGAGATCATTATACACTTCGACAACGATATTGTATGAGGATGTATTCTGATGGAAGTGGATTTCTCTGACAAAGAGACTTAACTGAGTTTCATTGGAGAAATGATGGACAGAAACAGCTACACCCAAAGAAGGAATACTGGGAAATGAATGTGAACTATTTGCATTTTTGATTTTCTTCCCGAGTTATTTTTACCTTCTGAATCCAATTCTCCCTGTGCAACAAGAGAACTGTTCGGTTCTGCAAATATGTATTGTAGCTAGGATATACTGCAACATGTTTAGCATATATAGGACTGCTTGCCATCCTGGGGGGGGGGGGGGAGGAGGGAGGGAGGGGAAAAAAACGAAACATAAGTGATTGCAAGGGATAATGTCGTGTAGAAATTATCCTGGCATGGATTCTGTCAATGCGAAGTTATTATTAAATAAAATAAAATTTATTTAAAAAAAAAAAAAAAAAAAAAAAAGAAAAGAGTATACAATGTTAAGTTTATGTATTCTACAGCCTCTCTGCCAATGAGAGATTTATACGAACTTTATTTTTTTTCTTAGGTTAGGGCTAGTATATTCTTCTTCTTCTTCTTCTTCTTCTTCTTCTTCTTCTTCTTCTTCTTCATCTTCTTCTTCTTCTTTGTCTTCTTTTTCTTCTTCGTCTTCTTTTTCTTCTTCTTTTTTGGCTGAAGCAATCACGCTTTAGTGACTTCATCAGGATCACACAGCTAGAAAGTATTAAGTGTCAGAGGCTAGATTTGAACTCGGGTCCTCCAGACTGATAGAGCTGGTGCTCTATCCACTGGGCTGGGTTTTTTCAAAACTGGTAATGAGAGAATGGAAATCTTTCAGTATTGATTCAATTTCTATCAATTTTTGTTATAATGAATTCTCTTTTCTGCATTTATTCAAAAGTGTTTACATGGGCTGCTTGGAAATCTATAATTTTGTCATTTCTGATAGTACTAAAATATATTTTCCATAATTACCAATGATGATTTTTGATCCAAATTGAAAGACTTCTGTTTTCATCTTTTCCTTTCTTTCTTTTAAAATATATTTATTTAAAGCATAATACCATGCACAAAAAAAGTAATGAAAATGGAAAAAGAAATAAAAGCATTCTCATTTGTATAAGACAATAAAAAAAGATTCAGAATTTGTAACAATTTTCTTTTCAAGAAAATGTGTATAAAAATAGAACAGTTTATTCAGAACTGTTCCATCTTTGCTTCCTTGAAGCTTTTCTTCTGTTCTTTGCTGTGTACTTTTTACTTTATTTTTTTCCTCCTTTTTTCCCCTCCCCCCAATCTCCCTCAAGGACACTGCAGTTTAACATGTATATCTTTATGTAAGCATAAATACAAACCTGTTTATATATATTCATCTACACACCTACACATATATCCACATCAGAGGAATACAATAACTCTTGAATGTGGGAAGTCATCCAGAAAGAATTCACAAGCTCTGGGATAAATGAAAGTATGAGGGAAGGAGAAAAGCAGTAGTTATGAAAGACTAGGAAAGATGATCTTGCATTTAGGGATAGGATGCCTTCAGAGACCTCCTGCTGTTTCTTGGTGATCATGACTTTGCTTCCTGATGAGTACATTAACCTTCCATTTTATGATACTTTTCAGAAATTTATGATGGTTTGAATTTGAAAGTTAAAAGTAACACAGTCCCTTAGGAAAATAAGAATGTATCTTCATGGAACAGCCTTCTGGATATTCTGCAAGATTTCTCAGAGTTTGGACAATAAGTGGTCCTACTATCACACCAGAAACTGTTCTGTGCCCACTAAGTACATTGACAATCCTTTGCTCACATCTGACAATACTTCCATGCTGTCTAGTGAAATAAAAAACAGATTCTAGACCTTCCACAGATTGACTGTTCAACAAGTATTTCTAGCCTTACTCCCCATGATGCCATTCTGAAAACTTAAGACTTCAATAAACCTGCCTTATTTGCCTTTTTCCAAATGTCCATTGCACTTTTCATTATCAGATCTCCACATGCCTCTCTCCCCCTGGAAAGTCAGATTTCTTTTCTGTCCCTTTTCAAATATTGCCATTTCTTTAAAGGCAACTAAAAACTCTCCATTAATGCTCCCTGATACATCCTGCTATCTGGTAATCATCTCCTCATAGTCCTTCTGTTTGTACAGGTAACACAATTCTGAAGGAATTACACTTTTCTTTTGTGTTCATCTCTTCCACTTTATGATTGGGTTACATTTTATTGGAAGACTGAGTGACCATCTCTTTGAAGTTTTCTCAAGTCCACAACAGCTACAGAGACTGGAGGAATGGTAATGGTGGTACTGAGAAGCAGATATTAGAGAGATAAATGATATATTGCCGATTCAAGATTAATAAAAGTCATTAGAAAAAATAAAATGGAAAGAAGGAAGGAACACAATTATTTTTTTAATCATTAAGTCCAAGAATCATCAACTCTCATAGTATCCACAATCCAATATTCTTCAAGTAAAACTTGGGAATTGTTTCCCTTTCTTTATTCTGTATTCCCTCACCTTTACTTTTTTCTTTTATCCTTTCACTTTTCCTTTCTCTTCTCTTATCTCTATCCTACTCTTTCAGTTTCTCTTCTCTACTATTTTTAAGTGGTGAGAGAAAGCAGAAGACATGAATAGATCCATAGAAGAGTCAAATATTAAGATGACCAACAAAAATTAGTATAAAATCTAATAAGATTTTAAGAATATTGAAATATGCTATAGATATAAAAATATATATGGATATATTTAAGAATATATGAGTGTAGTATGTCATATACATAAATATATGATTCATATATTTATAGTTTTTCTTCTTTTCATGATAACATGAGACTTCTCATTTAACACACTTTTCCTATCATTTGCCTATCCTTGGTAATTGATAACATCAAAGGAAAACATTGGAGATGCCTTTGAATATCCTATGTTCAAGATGCCTTTGAATGTCCTATGTTCAACTTCTTCCACACACAAAATTCTTTTTTGCCAATATCTCTTGACATAATTCTCTTCAGCTTCTGACAGAATAAGGACATTCAGATCATTGCCTTATAAAATAGCCATTTTATTATTGAAAATTTTTGTTCAAAATATTAAAAAATGTTATTTAAAACATTTACTCATACTTCCCAATTGTGTCCTCTGCAGGTATATAGAAAAAAATACCTCATCCATGGTGTCCCATAATATTTTCCAGATATTTGCAATTAACTGGTTTCCCATCTCAGGCATCTTTTCATCATATTTATAATCTTTTCTATCCTAGCCACCCACCTATAATTAACTCTTGTTTTAGTTTGTCAGGAAGTTTTATTGGAGAAACTGAGATGAGTAAAGATTGGTTTACTTTTAAGTGAAGAGTTTCATAAGCCAGCTGATCACATGGGACTGTGTTCCAAAGTACATGGTACAGAAAAACTGAGGAGCAGAACTTTATAATGGAGAGTTTTAACTAACTAGGGTTTACAAGCAGGATGCAGAAATTGAACCAACAGTTAGCCTAACATCTGGCAACTGTTGTTATCTTTTTGGAAACACTTCAAAGGCGAGAGAAGTAAACTTGACCTAAAAAGATGGGAACCATAATTCAGACCAGGAGATAAGGGAGGCAAGGACCTATCTGGTAATCTTAGAAAAAGATGGAGACAGACAGGGGGGCATTTGGACACTGTTTTCTTTGCTATTCTTTGTTGTGACACATTGGTATGGGGGGGGGGTTGGGGTCTCAAGGTTTAGAGCCTTTGTCTGAACTTAATTTTCCCAGATCTAATTGCAAGAAGGAGAGGGTGCCTTTGGCCTATTATCCATGCCTCAAAGGCAGGGGATGGTCTATTTTCCAGGGCTCAACATTCTCTCTCTATTCAAAATAATTAATAAGGATACACCAAATAACATATAGGAATAGTTTTTGGAAGCCACACACGAAAAAAGACTCCAAAATTTCTAAAATTCTTTTATGATAGGACATAATCCAATTTTCTAAGCTTAATTACAAAAATGTTATTAAGAAATTATAGACAATAATTACAAACATTCTAAATAAATACCTGTGGTCCAGCATGACCCAAAAAACAGTATCTCTCTCCTTTTAAATTTACTCTCTCATCTCATATTTCATTATAAGACTTCTTGAATGATGATTGATCACTGTGCTAACCAAAGTTGCTAAGTCTTTCAAAATGTTTTCACCTACTTTACAAACTGCTTCTCAGAATGGGAAACAGTTCATGTTCTATCAAAGGTGCTTTAGATGTACATGTTTTTCCACTTACCCTCCAGTGTTTGTCATTGTTTTTTCTTCTCAGCTTTGCCAATCTTATGAATATGAAGGTGGAACTTTAATGGCTTTTTGTTTACTTTTCTCAGATTACTAATTTAGAACAATTTTGCATGTTATTCTTCTTCTTTATTTTTTTAATAGATCTTTTGGATGTTCTCAGTTTGTAATTCAAAATTTCTTTGTTTCTCTGGTCTTTTCATCAGGTATGTTTCGCAGTCCTCTATTTCATTACAGATTGATGCTATCTCTTTTAGGTATTCAGTTTTCCTGAATAACTTATTTTCCATTATAATCCTAATATCCCTTGACACTAGAGGATACCAAGAAATTAATTCTTTAGAAGAACAAGCTGCTAAATCTTGGGGGAGTCTGACTTGTACTTTCTTTCTTGAACTTTTCCTTTCAGTCTGTTTGTAAGATTGTTCATAACTTATAAACTGTGCATTGGCTAAAATGTTCCACGCATCTTTCCTGTTTTTTGATGATTTTAAAGGTGAATTCTATTTCCCTTTTCTCCACTAGTCCTGAGAGAGCCTACGCAAATGTATTATTTCTGGAAATGAGATATCAAGTTAGCACAATGTTCTTCCCTCTTCCTAAATTCCCTCATATGTGATAGGTTTCCTTTGCCTCCTTGTGTAAAGGGCTGAAATGCTTAAAAGTTATGCTTGAATCAGGCAAGCATAATTGTTTTTCCATTTTGGTTTTGCTTGACTGATTCTTAATGTCTTATCTTAAGACTAATTATCTATTCAACAATGACTCTATTAGCATATGTCTGGAAAAATGGCCCTTCTTACCACTGGTGTTTACTCAATGTTTGGTGAATATAGATAATCCTAGGCAAGGATTAGAGGGTGGGGTGAAACAAGCTAGGTTTCACTTTGGGACAGGACCAGGAGAAGAGAAGTTGGTGGCCAGCTTCATGGAGGTTTGTCTGTCTCTTTAACTTCTCTCTCTAAAGACCAAGGACTTTTACTTATCCTGACTCTGACTGTTCCTGAGGCCTCCAGGGAGCTAGCCCAGATTTTATATCTTCGTGGGATGTATTTTCCCTGTTTTATCTCCCCTTTCCCCTTTTTCTGGTACTATCCCCTTTCCACTTCTACTCCCCCCCTTTTTTTTTATTATAACAGTAAAATGATATTATACAACACACTATTTATGTATGCCCTAACAGAAATACAATTCTCAAAAGTTCTTTTTATCTTTTATGCTTCTCTTGAATCCTGTATTTGGAGGTCACTTTTTTGTCTACCTCTGGTTCTTTCATTAGGAATAAATGGAATTCACCTCTTTCATTGAATGTCCATCTTCTTCCATGGAAGAAAATACTCAGCTTTGCTGGGTAGTTTATTCTTGGCTGCATTCCTAGTTCTTTTACCTTTCAGAATATCAGATTCCAAGGCCTTTGATCCTTTAATGTAGAAGCAGCTAGATCCTGACTGATACTTATTGTGAATTGGAAAAAAATGGAAAAAATTTCCACAGAGCAAAATAACTCATTTAAAAACTCAATTGGACATATATAAAAAGATGTTAAAAAAAAAAGCTAATGAAGAAAATAGCTCATTAAAAATCAGAACTGAACGAAGAGAAATGAATGATTCATTGAGACATCAAGAATCAGTCAAGCAAAACCAAAAAAATGAAAAAACAGAAAAAAAATGTTAAATATCTACTTGGAAAAACAATAGATCTGGAAAATGGATCTAGGAGAGTTAATTTGAGGATTATTAGACTTCGTGAAAATTATGATGAGAAAAAGATCCTAGATATTATTTTACAGGAAATCATCAAAGAGAACTGTCCAGAAGTAATACAACCAGAAGGTAAAATAGTTGTTGAAAGAATTCATTGAACACCTTCTGAAAAAGACCCTAAAATAAAGACTCCGAGGAGTATTGTGGCCAAACTTCAGAATTTTCAGACTAAAGAAAAAAATTTCCAAGCAGCCAGGAAAAAACCAGTTCAAATACCGAGATGCTACAAAAAGGGCCACACAAGATCTGGCTCCCTCAACATTAAAGGATCAAAGGGCCTGGAATCAGATATTCCAAAAGGCAAAAGAGCTTGGAATGCAGCCAAGAATAAACTACCCATCTAAGCTGACTATGTTTTTTTCCATGGAAGAAGATGGACATTTAATGAAACAGGAATTCCATTTGTTTCTAAGGAAAAAAACCCAAACTTAAACAAAAAATTTGATCAACAACAGGATTCAAGAGAAGTAGAAAAAGATAAAAGGAACTCTTGAGAACTGTATTTCTGTTGTGGATATACATAAAAATCATATTATAATTTGATTTAACCAATATAAAAAAGGAAGTAGAAATGGAAAGGGGATAGTGTCAGAAAAAGGGAAAAGGGGAGATAGAAAGAGGGAAACTATATGTGACTATGAGGCAAAGGAAACCTATCATATCTGAGGGAACTTAGAGAGGGGAGAAATATTTTGTGAATCCTACTCTCATCAGAGTTGGCTCAAAGAGAAAATAATTGATATATTTATTTTACAGAGATTCTTCATTCACTACATTAAAAAGTGGGAGAGGAAAAGGGAAAAGGAAAAAGAGTGATAAGGAAAGGGTACACGAAAGGGAAAGGGATTCAAAGGGGGGAGAGAGGGATTCTAAAGAGGAAGAGCTGTGTGACACAAGTGGGACCAATAAGTTTAATACTAGGGAAGACGGGAAGGAGGGCAAGAAAAAGAAAAGTATAATCTGGGGATATTAGGATGGCAGGAAATACAGAATTAGTAATTTTAATTTTAAATGTGAATGGGATGAACTGTCCCGTAAAGAGGAGACGGATAGCAGACTGGATCAACTTGTACAATAGCTCCTGTTTGCGTATTGCAATGGACTTGAATCCTACATAATTCATGAAAGTACGAAAGCCACAATAAATTTTGTCCCGATTCTAGACATGTTCTTGCTATGGATTTCCAGTCATTTGGGGTTAAGATTTCATAAGACAAATTATCTAGTAACATCTTCACATAAGATGATGTAGCCCCATAAAGAGTGCAACCCTTTTTCAAATCTTTAATTTTTTCCAAATTAAAAGGAGTGTATTTTCTGTCTTTTTGACCTGAGGAGTTGAGCTCTTCAATCACAGGATATGCATTTATAAAATCAGATATATCTTCTCCTTCATTTTTTGCCTTAATTAATGCTTTTTCTAATCTTGTTAAATTCTGCTTTACAGGAGAAGCTGACTGTGTTTCTGTCTCTCTTCCTCCCCCTTGTTCCACCCATGAAAGGTTAATTGAGGGGGGAGGGTCATGAGATGTGGAATAACCTAATTCCTCCTGCTGTGAAGTATCACACTCAGAATTGTAATTAACTCCATTCTCATCTGATTCGTCCTCCTTTTCACCTAGTAAAGTTGGCACTTCTTCCTCCTGTACTTTCCTTTTCATCATTCTATCACTTAAATAACTTCTTATAGCCAATTGTATTACATTATATGTATTAATTATTGAGTTAGGCCCATTTTTATTATAGAATTGACAAAGATCCTCTCCAACCAATTTCCATTCATTTAGATCTAATTCCTTTTCAAGAGAGAAACAAGGACATATGTCCTTTACAATTTGTAAAAGTTCAGTGATTTGCTGTAAACTTATAATTAAACCTTGGCTTTCCATAACTTTGCCAATGCTCTCTAAACATTTTCCTTGAACAGAAACAGGCTGTTTTCTAAATATCTGTCCCATCTTATATGAAATTCTACTTTAACTCTTTTAACAAAATTTCTTTGTTGTACTCACTCTAATTTCTGGATCAAGAAGACTTTTCCACTGGATCAGGATCAGAGGCTTTTCCACTGGAATCAGGATCGTAGCTTTTCCACTGAAATCCACTGAGGGGGTCTGTTAGCCCCACGTTGGGCGCCAAGATGTTGTGGTTCAAATGTTGGGTTCTTGTTCTTCTCAAAATATTATAAAAGTTCTCTCTGGGTGCCTTCCCTGGAATCAAGATTTTGTCGGTCCCTGTTCGGGTGCCAAAATGTGGTGAGCTTTTTCTTCTCAATACACAGCCAGGTGATAAAAGTTCAGATCTTTTATTATGTCCAATATAGCCCGGTTAGCTTAGAGTGTGTGTTGTTTACAGGAAACACATTTAAAACAGGAAGATACATACAGAGTAAAGATAAAAGGCTGGAGCAGAATTTATTATGGGTCAGGTGAAGTCAAAAAAGCAGGAATAGCCATCCTTATTTGAGATCAAGCAAAAGCAAAAATTGATCTAATTAAAAGAGGAAAGGAAGGAAACTATATCTTGTTAAAGGGTACTATAGACAATGAAGCAATATCAGTATTAAACATATATGCACCAAGTGGTATAGCATCTAACTTCCTAAAGGAGAAGTTAAGAGAGTTGCGAGAAGACAGGAAAACTATAATAGTGGGAGATCTCAATCTTGTAATCTCAGATTTAGATAAATCAAATCACAAAACAAATAAGAAAGAAATTAAAGAGGTTAATAGAATATTAGAAAAATTAGATATGATAGATCTCTGGAGAAAACTGAATGGTGACAGAAAGGAGTATACTTTCTTCTCAGCAGCTCATGGAACCTATACAAAAAATTGACCATATATTAGGACATAAAGACCTCAAAATTAAATGCAGGAAGGCAGAAATAGTAAATGCTTTCTTTTCAAATCACAATGCAATAAAAACTACATTGAACAAAAGTTAGGTGTAAACAGACCAAAAAGTAATTGGAAACTAAATAATCTCATCTTAAAGAATGATTGGGTGAAACAGCAAATCATAGACATAATTAATAATTTCACTCAAGATAATGACAATGGTGAGACATCATACCAAAATTTATGGGATGCAGCCAAAGCAGTAATAAGGGGAAATTTTATATCCTTAGAGGCTTATTTGAATAAAATAGAGAAAGAGAAGATTAATGAATTGGACCTGCAACTTAAAAAGTTAGAAAAATACCAAATTAAAACCCCCCCAATCAATTGCTAAACTTGAGAAATTCTGAAATTAAAATTAATTTCAAATTAATAATATAGAAAGTAAAAAAAAAAAAACTATTGAACTAGTAAATAAAACTAAGAGTAGTTTTTATGAAAAAAAAAAACAATAAAATTGATAAACCTTTCGTAAATCTGATTAGAAAAAGGAGAGGGGGAAATCAAATTAGTAGTCTTAAAAATGAAAAGGGAGAACTTTCCACCAATCAAGAGGAAATTAAAGAAATAATAAGGGGTTATTTTGCCCAACTTTATGCCAATAAATTTGATAACCTAAGTGAAATGGATGACTACCTCCAAAAATATAGGCTTCCCAGATTATCAGAGGAGGAAGTAAATTGCTTAAATAATCCCATTTCAGAAAAAGAAATAGAAGAAGCTATTAATCAACTCCCTAAAAAAAACTCCCTAGGATCAGATGGATTTACATGTAAATTCTACCAAACATTCAAAGAGCAATTAGCCCCAATGCTATATAAACTATTTGAAAAAATAGAGAATGAAGGAGTCCTACCAAATTATTTTTATGATACAGACATGGTACTGATACCTAAACCAGGTAGGTTGAAAACAAAGAAAGAAAATTATAGACCAATCTCCCTAATGAATATTGATGCTACAATCTTAAATAAGATATTAGCAAAAAGACCCCAGAAAATCATCCGCAGGATAATACACTATGATCAAGTAGGATTAATACTAGGAATGCAGAGCTGGTTCAATATTAGGAAAACTATCAGTATAATTGGCCATATTAATAATCAAATTAACAAAAACCATATGATCATCTCAATAGATGCAGAAAATAGCATTTGATAAAATCCAACATCCATTCCTATTAAAAACTCTTGAGAGTATAGAAATAAATGGACTTTTCCTTAAAATAATCAGGAGCATTTATTTAAAACCAGCAGTAACCATCATATGTAATGTGGACAAACTGCAACTATTCCCAATAAGTTCAGGAGTGAAACAAGATTGCCCACTATCACCATTACTATTAAATATTTTATTAGAAATGCTAGCTTTAGCAATAAGAGTTGAGAAAGAGATTAAAGGAATACAAATAGGCAATGAGGAAACCAAATTATCACTCTGCTGATGATATGATGGTATACTTAGAGAACCCCAGAGACTCTACTAAAAAGTTATTATAAACAATCCACACCTTTAGCAAAGTTGCAGGATAAAAAATAAACCCACATAAGTCATCAGCATTCTTATACATCATTAACAAAACCCAACAGCTAGAGTTACAAAGAGAAATTCCATTTAAAGTAACTACTGATTGTATAAAATATTTAGGACTCTATCTGCCAAGGGAAAATCAGCAACTTTATGAGCAAAACTACAAAACACTTTCCCCACAAATTAAGTCTGATCTAACCAACTGGAAAAATATTAAATGCTCTTGGATTGGGTGAGCAAATATAATAAAGATGACCATACTACCTAAACTAATCTATTTATTTAGTGCTATACCAATCAGGCACCCAAAAAACTATTTTGATGACCTAGAAAAAATAACAACAAAGTTCATAAAGAAAAAAAAAAGGTCAAGAATTTCAAGGGAATTAATGGAAAAAAAAATCAAATGAAGGTGACCTAGCTTTACCAGATCCAAAATTATATTATAAAGCAACAGTTACTAAAATCATCTGGTATTGGCTAAGAAATAGACTAGTTGATCAATGGAATAGATTAGGTTCAAAGGACAAAACAGCCAATAAGTTTAATAATCTAGTGTTTGACAAACGCAAAGACCCCAGTTTTTGGGATAAGAACGCAATATTTGACAAAAATTGCTGGGAAAATTGGAAATTAGTATGGCAGAAACTAGGCATAGACCCACACTTAATACCTTACACCCAAGATAAGGTAAAAATGGGTTCATGTCTTAGGCATAAAGAATGAGATTATAAATAAATTGGAAGAACATAGGATAACTTTCCTCTCAGACCTGTGGAAGAGGAAGGAATTTATGAACAAAAAAGAACTAGAATTCACTATTCATCAAAAAATAGAAAATTTTGATTATATCAAATTGAAAAGTTTTTGTACAAAGAAAACTAATGTAGACAAGATTAGAAGGGGAACAATAAACTGGGAAAACATTTTTCCAGTCAAAGCTTCTGATAAAAGTCTCATTTCCAAAATATATAGAGAACTCACTCTAATTGATAAGAAATCAAACCATTCTCCAATTGATAAATGGTCAAAGGATATGAACAGACAATTCTCAGATGAAGAAATTAAAACTATTTATAGCCATAAGAAAATATGCTCCAAATCATTATTAATCAGGGAAATGCAATTTTTTTTTATTTTTTTATTTTATAATAACTTTTTATTGACAGAATCCATGCCAGGGTAATTTTTTTTACAACATTATCCCTTGCACTCACTTCTGTTCCGATTTTTCCCCTCTCTCCCTCCACCCCCTCCCCTAGATGGCAAACAGTCCTATATATGTTAAATATGTTGCAGTATATCCTAGATACAACATATGTTTTTAGAACCAAACAGTTCTCTTGTTGCACAGGGAGAATTGGATTTAGAAGGTAAAAATAACCCGGGGAAAAAAAACAAAAATGCAAATAGTTCACATTCATTTCCCAGTGTTCTTTCTTTGAATGTAGCTGCTTCTGTCCATCATTTATCAATTGAAACTGAGTTAGGTCTCTTTGTCAAAGAAATCCACTTCCATCAGAATACATCCTCATACAATATCATTGTTGAAGTGTATAATGAAGAGAAATGCAAATTAAGACAACTCTGAGATACCACTATACACCAGTCAGATTGGCTAGAATGACAGGGAAAGACAATGCAGAATGTTGCAGGGGATGTGGGAAAACAGGGACACTGATACATTGTTGGTGGAATTGTGAACACAGCCAGCCATTCTGGAGAGCAATTTGGAACTATGCTCAAAAAGTTATCAATCTGTGCATACCCTTTGATCCAGCAGTGTTTCTATTGGGCTTATACCCCAAAGAGATACTAAAGAAGGGAAAGGGACCTGTATGGGCCAAAATGTTTGTGGCAGCCCTGTTCATAGTGGCTAGAAGCTGCAAAATGAATGGATGCCCATCAATTGGAGAATGGTTGAATAAATTGTGGTATATTAATGTTATGGAATATTATTGTTCTGTAAGAAATGGCCAGCAGGATGAATACAGAGAGGACTGGCGAGACTTACATGAACTGATGCTAAGTGAAATGAGCAGAACCAGGAGATCAGTATATACCTCAACAAAGATACTGTTTGAAGATTTATTCTGATGGAAGTGGATCTCTTCGATAAACAGAGTTAATTCTGTTTCAATTGATCAAGGATGGACAGAAGCAGCTACACTCAAAGAAAGAACACTGGGAAATGAATATAAACTGCTTACATTTCTGTTTTTCTTCTCGGGTCATTTATACCTTCTATATCCAATTCTCCCTGTGCAACAAGAGAACTGTTCAGTTCTGCACACATAATATTGTATCTAGGATATACTGTAACCTATTTAACATATAAAGGACTACTTACCATCTGGGGGAGGGGGTAGAGGGAGAGAGGGGAAAAATCGGAACAGAAGTAAGTGCAAGGGATAATGCTGTAAAAAATTACCCTGGCATGGGTTCTGTTAATAAATGTTTAAAAAAAAAAAAAAGAATGCCAGAATGATAGCACTTTCAAAGGAAAAAATAAAAGAAAAAATAGAGTAAGAAAAAAAAACAGAAAAGAAATACAAAACAAAATAAAGCAAAGCAAAGAAGAACATTGTCATGTGCCCAGCAGAAGAAGATCAGGGAGGATGCAAAATCTATAACAACAAATTGCCAGATCAAGAAAGTGTATATATAAGAGATTATATGAAAGTCCAATTTTTCTTTACTTCTTTGTAAATTGTTCTATGCGATACACCTTATTTATCTTTTTTCCCCCTTTCATCCCTCCCACCACGTCAAAGCAAGATATGGTTTTAAAAATATATATTTATGTATACATATGCAAATATATACATATGTACATACATAAACATATACACCCTACCTACATACACGTCTTTATCTCTTCTGATTCTTTAATTCTGCTTCCTAACTTGCCTTTCTCTTACTAAACACCCCTCCACATACACCCCCAGGGATTCCTCCCTTATCTTCTTCCCTCACCCTTTGGTTCCCCATTTGCCAATCTTTACCTCCTTACTTCTTTATAAGTTTTGGAGGGTGCTATACCCTTTATGATATATATGTAATGTTGCCTATTAAACCCATTCCCACAATGAGTAGGTTTTCAGAACTCTTTGCCCTCCTCTCCCCTCTATTGCCTCTGTGTCTATTCTTCTTTTGTACTTTATTTGTATAACATGATTATTTTACCTTACCTCTGCCAATCTTTCTTTTGAGCTATATAATATACATAAATAAAAATAATTTGTTTATATTTAAACCATTTGTCCATGTTAAATTCCTTAAAATCAATCTTTTATATTGGCTCTTATATGCTAAATTTTCTGTTAAATTCAGGTTTGGTTGAAAAAAAGTCCTGAAAATCTCCAAGTTCATTGAATATCCATTTTTTCTCATTCAAAATTATACAAAATTTTTGCTGGATGTGATTTTTTTTTCCACAGGCTTATCTCTTGATGGTCACAAATATGATTCCAAGACCTGTAGTCTTTTATCATAGCTGCTAACAAATCTTGTACAATTTAAATTGTTTTTTATTATTATTATTATTATTATTATTATTGTTTCTTGTAAATTTTTTTCTGGGGTTTCCAAATTTGACAATAGTATTCCTGTGTATTTTCCACAAAGCATCTCTTCGAGGTGATGATCAGTAGATTTTTTTTTTTCTATTTCTACTTTCCCCATCTCCAGGACAATTTTCTTGAATTATGTCCTGAATTACTAAGTCAAGATTCTCTTTTTTGGTCAGAACTTTCTGACAGTCCAATTATTCTTATATTTTCTCTTCTTGATGTATTCTTCAGATCTGTTGTTTTTCTTTTAGGATGTTTCACATTCTGTTTTGGTTTCTCATTCTTTATAATCTGTTTTGTTATTTCCTGGACTTACATAGTTTCAATAACTTTCCATTGCCCAGTTCTAATTTTCAAAGAATTATGTTTATCTTTGAGACTCTGTTTCTAGCTGGTTAACTTTTTTTTTTCATAATATTTTTTTTTGGATAATTTTTACTTTTCTTTTTAGTTTTTCCTCAATATCTCTACTTTCATTTTTAAATTCATTTTTTGAGTTCTTCTATAAATTCTCTCTGCATAGGAAGCCATTTCAAATCTTCTATAAATTCTCTCTGCACAGGAAGCCATTTCAAATTACTCTTTGGGATAGAAGCATTTTTTTTTTTTTTACTAAAATGACATCCTCTGAAGATGAATTCTGGTGTTCTTTGTTCCCACAATATATTTCAATGGTGGTGGTGGGGGATTCTTTGCGAGTTCAATTTTTAAACTAACATTTATTAGTGTAAGCATCTTTAATAGTGGGATGCAAGGATGATACTTCAAGCTTCACTTCAGCTTTCTATTCTGACCAGAAATCCCAAACCAATACCTCTATCCTCATGCAAGTGTCAATAGCAAGCAGTGTCCCTGCCCTGCTGTCTCTGTACTCCTTGGATGCTGGTTGCCCACGCTTGAGTCTCAGCATTCCAGGACCTGCTGTTCCCAATCAGCAGAGGTTTACTCAGTTCTACTGGAATCAGACCCCAACTTGACAAACAGCTGGGGCAGTACAAGTTTCTGTGGTTCCTTCTGAGGTTCAGGGAGACATCTAGCTAACCCAAGGGATCCTCACTTAAGATTTCTGCCCAGCTGTGTTTGTACTTCAGATGGGTTAATTCCCAGTATCAGGAGAACCCTTGTTCTACCCCAAATCTTCTTGATTTTTTATGAGTCTTTGTTCACTCTGAGATGCACATTTGGTCTATTTGTGGGGAAGAGCTTGAAATTTACCAACCTATTCCACTATCTTCCCAGAATCCTCCCTGATAATTTCTTGAAAGGTGATGTCCAAGTTCTTTTTTTGGTCATGACTTTTGGGTAGACCAATAATTTTTAAATTATCTCTCTTAGAAATTTTTTCCAGGTCAGTTGCTTTTCCCAATGAGATATTTCACTTTTTTTTTTCATTTTTGGGGTTTTCCTTTGTGTTATCTTGATTTCTCATAAAGTCATTAGCTTCCATCTGCTCAATTCTGATTTTAAGGAATTATTTTCCTTAGTGAGCTTTTGAACCTCCTTTTTTCATCAGCCAATTGTGCTTTTAAGGCATTCTTCTCATTAGTTTTTTGTATTCTTTTTGCACCATTCTCAATTCTTTCCCTAATTTCCCACTTCTCTCTTGATTCACAAAATCATTTTTCAGCTCTTCCACAGAATTTAATAATAAATGTTTTCATCATGATTTTTGCAATCTCCCTTGGAATGGATGGTACGGCAATCAATACGTACCACAAGCACTGTTCCTTCCAACCATTATTAGATTACATTTTGCCTTTGCAAAGTAATAGATATAACTGAAAAATATGTTTTGTTTAAAGTATTAATATATGTAAATATATAAAATATATATAAAATATATATAAATTTTAATTATTTAATTTATACATATATATATTGATCGATCTCCATAACGAGTAAATCCTAACTTGATCGATTTATCTAGAAAACCTCTGAGTAAAGCCCCAGAAATAATATGCAATGCAAATGAGGTAGAATATTAGAGAAGAATTAAATATAATAGTAAATTAAATTAGTAGATCTATTTTAAATAATTTAGTATTTTAGTTATTAATATATTCATAACTAATATAAAATACTAATTGAATAGCTACCTATTTTAATGATTTATTTTCTACATACATATGGATCTATCTCAAAATATCGAGTCAATGTTCAGTCTCTGAATTTATCTAGCCAGCCTTTCCGTAAAGGCCCAGAAAGAAGACCCTATGCAAATGAGGTCGAACCTAAGAGAAGAATGATTGGGATTTCCACCAGGAAGCCCTTCATGTGTGCTGCCTTTTGTTTCTTCCCTGGGCCGTATATGCAGAGAGCATGGGAGAAAGCCTTCTCTCTTATTAAGAACAGACAAAATCCTCCCTCTTTAGAATGGCAGGTTCAGAGAATGGAGAAGTAAGAGCCGGAAGAGGAAGAACATTGTTCCCCTTTGAAGTCAAGTCATCCTTCCTATTTTTGATGATTGATCTGAACAAACTCTACATCCCCCAGGGAAATGAATTGGACCACCGTCTATTCATGTCTTTTTCCTAAAGCCAAAAGATGGAAAGCAGGAGAGAACATTGAGCAAAACACTTGGAATGATCAAAGGAGAATCATTACTACTCTTCCAAACTTGCTATCTAATGAGTACTTGGCAGAGAATGAATGATTCCCCCCCCCCAAATGTGGATTTTTCAAAAGCTGATTGCCAATGTCATTTGGAGGTACACAGCTGTCCAGAGCTGGTTTCCATTGTCAGATGTCCCGTACCCATTTCTGTCTATGGGGGAATTCATAAAGAGAAAGTTGGCAGCTCTGAGGCCTCTGAAGGAATCTTGAGATGAGATGATTTCTAATTTGATGGAAATGCCCAACCCTCTGTTTGAGCAATGGATCCAGCATGCCATGGTATCCTTCAGGTGGAGCCCATTTCCCCAAAACCCTCTCCCAATTGGGAGGTGGTGGGGAATAGGAAGAATGTTCTTCTCTCTGGGGATGGTTCTTAGCAAGGAGTCCAGGGGTTTTCCGAAGCACATAGACTCCCATTCTTGGTATAGGCAAAGGAGGGACAGGTCAGATTTTCTGTCAATGTGCCTAAGTGTCTGGGTCTCTTCCAGAGTCGTTTCTCGCCTTTCCTGATTCGTCATATTGATCTTGTCCTGATTGGTATTTTTCTCTGTATCTCTAGGAGAGTGCGTTGGCAGAGCCCGCCTCATCCAGGCTTGGTGAGTTGACTGCCCCTTTGTAAAGTGGGTCATTCCTGAGCCCCCTTCTAGCTGGGATGGAGCTCATTGCAATCCCACGCGCCTCCTTTGCTGTCTGGAGGGCTCCAGGTGGAGGGTGTCCTTGGGTGCATAGGGAGGAGGTTCTGTGGGGGCTTACTTTGGCTGTTGGCTCCCTGGGCTGACTGCTCCCAAGTTTGAATGGGAACAATTGAGGTTGTGGTGGATACATCGGAAGGCATGAAATGGATTCTGCACCAATTCCAGAGAGGGCAGGGAAACCTGATCCATTTTATTGCTAGGGGAGGCCATTCAGGGCCAGGCGTCGATAGAGCCAGAGCGAGTCTGCCACAGGTCTGGGAATCCCAATGACAGTCAGCCCTGGCAGATGACTGACCTAGGCCAACTCTGAAGTGTTTTGTGGAGAGAACTTGTCCTGCCATCCCCAAGCCAAATCGATGCAGTCTCTTCTTCTGGAGTCCAACAAAGGATTCTAGAAGCAGAGAGACCTTTGAAGTGAACACTTAGAAAGAGAAGTGGAGAATCCCTAAGAAGCGGGAAAGTGTCTCTCCAATTACTGCTGTGCAGAGAATTGGTGGCAATTCCATGGGAAACTTCCAGAGTTCATTGACAGTTTCATGAGGAGCCAGACATTTTTCAACAGCTCTTAGCCATCCAAAGAAATAATGTGAGCCATTTATCTTGCTGGGGGCTATTCCCAGGTGGATAGCGTACATCTAGCAGGCATCAAAATCAAATTGGCAATAGCGAATTACTCATCTACACAAACCCCTCGGGGAGAGAAATGATGAGAAAACAGCATATTGTTCTTCAAATGTACCCAGATTCCCGATGTCACCATCCCCATTTGGGAGAGGATGGGGCATAGAAGGAAGTTTCCATTAGACTCTCCCAATTCCTTAGCTGGTAGGGCATGGGCTTGGAGAACACACCAAACCCAATTCTTTGTGTGGAAAAGAGGTGGGACAGGTTAGGGTTTCAGTGTAATGGTGGAAGCGTAGAGGTTTCTTCCTGAGAGTTTTCGCACCTTTCCAGGCACATCCTGTATTCCATGGCTCCTGCTTATATTTTCTTTTTGTTTTTGTTTTAGATATAGGAGTGTGCGTTGACAGAGTTCGCCTCATCCAGAGGAGGTGTGTCTACTGCAGAAATTTCTGAGCCGGCCGCTAGCTAGCATGGATCTCTTGAGGTCCCGGGAGGGATGAACTATGGTCACTTGCTGGTTGAACCCCAAAACTTGAGAAAGTATGCTTTGTGACATGTGCAGACTATTTCATCACCATACACTGATTGAATAAGGATATATGAGTTAGGCTTTCTTACTCAGACTTTTCTCCCCTTTCAAGGCACATCATATTCCAACAATATTGCTTACTTTGTTTGTTTGTTTGTTTGCTTTAGATATAGAAGAGTGTGTTGACATAGTCCCCCTCATCTTGACTAGGTAAGTCTACTGCCCTTTGCCTATGCTGACATTTCTGAGACGGTCTCTAGCTAGCATGGATCTCTTGAGGTTCAGGGAGGGATGAACTATGGTCACTTGCTGGTTGAATCCCAAAACTTGAGAAATCATGCTTTGTGACATGTTCAGACTATTTCCATCACCATGCTGTGATTGAACAAGGATACATGAGTAAGGCTTTCTTACTCAGGATTTCTCACCTTTCAAGGTGAGAAACATTCCATCAATATTGCTTACTTTGTTTGTTTCTTTGCTTTAGATATAGAAGAGTGTGTTGACATAGTCCCCCTCATCTTGACTAGGTAAGTCTACTGCCCTTTGACTGTGCTGAAATTTCTGAGATGGTCTCTAGCTAGCATGGATCTCTTGAGGTCCCGGGAGGGATGAACTATGGTCACTTGCTGGTTGAATCCCAAAACTTGAGAAATCATGCTTTGTGACATGTGCAGACTATTTCATCACCATACACTGATTGAATAAGGATATATGAGTTAGGCTTTCTTACTCAGACTTTTCTCCCCTTTCAAGGCACATCATATTCCAACAATATTGCTTACTTTGTTTGTTTCTTTGCTTTAGATATAGAAGAGTGTGTTGACATAGTCCCCCTCGAATACGTAAATCTACTGCCCTTTGACTGTGCTGAAATTTCTGAGATGGTCTCTAGCTAGCATGGATCTCTTGAGGTTCAGGGAGGGATGAACTATGGTCACTTGCTGGTTGAATCCCAAAACTTGAGAAATCATGCTTTGTGACATGTTCAGACTATTTCCATCACCATGCTGTGATTGAACAAGGATACATGAGTAAGGCTTTCTTACTCAGGATTTCTCACCTTTCAAGGTGAGAAACATTCCATCAATATTGCTTACTTTGTTTGTTTCTTTGCTTTAGATATAGAAGAGTGTGTTGACATAGTCCCCCTCGAATACGTAAATCTACTGCCCTTTGACTGTGCTGAAATTTCTGAGATGGTCTCTAGCTAGCATGGATCTCAGGAGCACACCACTCTTGTATGCTATTTGGAGTCCTGCTTCTGGAGTGTCTTCCCCGTTGCCCTTTGAAAATTGTCTGTTATGTATGTAGCAGTTATGATTAATGGCCGTGCAGTTAGATTTCTACATCTTCAAGACCTGTGCAGTGTCTTGTGTGCACATGTAAATCAATATCATATATAATTATTTTATAAGCACATATTTGTCTGTCCTACTATTCATTATATCATATGTCTATTGATTTCTCTCGTCAATTTTTACATAAAGCCCCATAATAAAACCATATAAAAATATCGTAGAATCTTAGAGAAGAATAATTGGGATTTCAACCACTTATGTCTTCAGATGTGTTGCTTTTTTTTCTTCTGTGTGCAGTAAATGGAGGGTATATGTGAGAAAGTCTTTTTTTTTTTTTCTTTAAGACAAGACAATGATTTGCCTTATTTAAAATGGGAAGTTTAGCGAATGAAGAACTAAAAACAGGAGAACGAAAAACTGTGTTCCCATTTCAGGTCAAGGCACCCCTAATAGATCTAATTATTGATCTGAACAAATTCTGCATCCCCTATGGAATGAAATTGGATTGCCCTTCTTCACCTAAATCTATTAACTTTTTTTTTTCCCTAAAGCCAACGCATGCAACATAGAAGAGGAGATTACTTTGAAGGAAATACTTGGAAAGATAATTGGAGAACCAATAGTGTTCTTTCAAACTTTCTATTTAATACTTGGCAGAGAATAATGGTAAAACAATGTGGGTTTTTGAAAGTTCACTGCCAGTTTCTTTTGATAGTACACATTTGTCAACAGCTTATTTCCATTGTCAGATGCAACGTACCGATTTCTCTCCTTGGGAATAAATAGAAAAAAGAAAGTTGACATGTATCAATCATCCAAAGGAATCTTGAGATGAGATGATTCCTTATTTAATGGAAATGGCCAATCCTACATGTATACTTATTTTATGTTTAATTTATACTTTAACATATTTAGCATGTATTCGTCATCCTGTGATCTAGGGGCAAGGGTAGGGAGAAGGAGGGGAAAAATTTGAACAAAAGTTTTGGCAATTATCAATAATGTAAAATTACCCATGCATATAACTTGTAAATAAAAAGTTATTAAAATTAAAAAAAAATAAAATTACCCTAAAAAAAGGAAATGGCCAATCCTCTGCTAGAGAAATGGGTCCAACGTGCCATGATGTCCTTCAGATGGACCAAATTTCCCAAAGACCCTCTCCCAATTTGGGAGGTGATGGGGCATATTAATTACGAAGGTTCTTCTAGCTGGTTCTGCTTCTTAGCAAGGAGTCTGTGGGTTTTGGAATACACATAGAATGCCATTTTTGGTGTGGGCAAAGGAGAGACAGGTCAGATTTTTAAAAAAAATTTCATAAGTGTCTTGATCTCTTAACTGAGTCATTTCTCACCTTTTTTGATTTGTCATATTCCATTTGTACTGCTTGTTTGTTTGTTGTTGTTGTTGTTTTATTTTTTTGTTTGTTTGTTTTTACCTAGGAGTGTGCCATGGCAGAGTCGACCTCTTCCAGAGCAGGTGAGTTTACTGACCTCATGTAAATTTGTTCATTCCTGGCCCAACCTGTGCTCTGATTGGATTTCATGAGCCTAGCTCCTTCTTAAGATTTCTGGAGTGCTTCAGCTGGAGGATTTCCCCTGTTGTACCTTGAAAATCTTCCGTGAGTTATTATGGCTTTTTCCTTACTGGACTTTCTGCTGAGAATCTTCTAAGTGCTAAATTTAAAACATGCAATGGCCTCTGTTTCAGAAAAGGTAGAGCTACTCAATCTATTTTATTGCTAGATGAGATATGTTGAGAGAGCGGTGAAAGAGCCAGAGAGAATCTGCTGCACATCAGCCTTGACTGGAACCTTTTTAGGTTTTCAGGTTTTTCAGTTTTTAGGTTCTCAGCACTACTGATTGAGTGGTGCTGAGGTAGAGGGAACCAGTAGCTGAGACCACCTGGAGGACTTGGGTGGTACTATCAGTAAGCTAGGGACAGATTGATTTTGGCAGCACTTTTCTGTAGAGTGTAAGAACACTAGGTAGAGAAATTGATGGAAAGGAAAAGGAACCAATTCCACACAGTTAGGTGTCTGAGAAAAACAAGCAAGTCTCATCAAAGAGGCTTTCCAGTACCACTTATGTATTTAGGTCAAAGGCAGAGAAAAGCATTGTGTTTTCAGAGTAACGTTCCCATGTTGGACAAGGCAATTGGCCAAGGAATCAGAGGCAGCACCAAATGAGAAAGGACACACATGATAGATAGGTGCAAAAAGTAAAGCTGCAAGAAAAATCTTAAAAGTAATCTTGATTACAATGGAATTGGGCTTTTAGAAGAGGAAATAAAAATGAAGGTGTGAGATTGCAAGCTGTTAAGAGTGCTGTGTGCATGATGGGAAGTAAGGGAAGACTTGGTTCAAAGTACTCTTTACAAGTTTTGTGGCAATTCATAAAGAGAAAAGAAGGAATGGTTCAACATATAAGTGACTCATGAGCCACAAGGATGGATTAGTTAGGAACACTGCCAAATGAATCCATTCAACCGAAGAATGAGGTTTGTCTTTCCTCCTGGTAATATGAAGGGATTTTTGACTCTTTTGACACCAAATGGAGATAGAATGGATGAAAAATACTGTGAGGCTACATGAGGGGAAAGTTAGCAGAATGTAGCGATGTTGGGACTTTCCTCTTCTTCTCTGGCAGTTTCCTCTTCTGTGAATAGTGAAAACAAAACAAAACAAAACAAAACAAAAAAAGGAGTGAGGGATGATCTAAATTCAGCCACTGTATTGTGGTAAACCCCAAAACCTGAGAAGTATTTTTGGGAGATGTACAGACTGTTTCCATCACTATGGAGTGATTGAACAAGTACGGAAAAGAAAAGCTCCCCCAACTGAAGGAAGCAATTTGCGGCCTGCATAAATAAAGCATCCCTTTGAGTGCATTGCCCATGTGTGTGGCAGATGAGTACCTGTGTGTGATGGTGGAGGGAATAATGATGGTAGGGTCTATAAAATGCTCAGAAAATGTAAAAAGACTGGATCCAGAGTATCTAGGCCTACCTGTAGAGCTCTATGAACCTTAGAATCGAAATCCAATAGGAGTCTTGTCCCTGGATGCTATAGGCCCTCTTGATGAGCTCATCAATCATTGTTCAAATATTGCCTCAACACAGTGACAATTTAGGAAGATCCAAGAAGCTGAGGCATGTGCTTTTTGGAGTGATTACAAGGTGGATTAGCATGTAGGAACATTGCTGATGGTGATAGTAGTGTTAGTGAAGCGATTTGATCTTAATTATCATTCTTCATCAGTGACCATATCAACTATTTTTGCCCAAGTAGCTATGTTAATCTGACTTTTGGGGACATTTCTTATTCCATTGCTCATCAGATAAGCTAAGGATTTTGTGTGGTGATAGGCTCCTTCCCATGCTCATGAGTTGAGTGCCAGTTAGGTTAAACAAGGTAAATATAGAGAATTTTTATCAGGTATTCTCAAGGCCACAGCTATCTTTGTCCAGGAAACACGATGGTCAGTATGGTGTCCAGAATATTGATTGGCTGTTGACTAGATGCTGAATAACATATTTTTAGATCACCTGGAAGTAGAGATATATTCTTCATGAGGTTTCTCCATTTGTCAATAATTCCCTTACACGAGAGTTGAGGAATAGAGTCCTGATTAAATCCCGATGAAAATATAGTTACCTCAGAGAAGAAGCTCATTCCCTGGATTAATTCTTTGATCTTCTTCATCTTGTGGCCTTAAACTGTTTTCATGGGTAATCAAACATCAGTATTCTTTCAGAGTGAGTGAGCAATCCTTTTCCTATCCTATTCCTTTATGCTCCAAAAAACAAGAATTCCACCAGAATAATAAGTAGAACCTATAATATACACAACCTATTATATTGCTGTAAAAGGATAATTTCATATTCTGGACATCCTTGATAATTTAAATGTCAGATATTTTCATCATGATTTTTGCAATCGCCCCTTGAATCGATTGTACCACAAGCAATACATACAGCAAACACTGTTTCCAACCAATGTTACTTATATTTCTTTCTGTATGTGCAAATTAATATATATACACATATGTTATTTTACATATATTTGATATATACATGTATATTAATCTATCTCAAAATCCACTAAAGCATGTCAGTAATTTTTCATGTACATCTTTGAGTAAATGCCAGAAATAAGATAGTTTGAAAATAAAGTAGAATCTTAGAGAAGAATAATTGAGATTTCAACTGCTCACTCTTTCAGATGTGCTGCCCTTTCTTTCTTCTCTGAGCAGTACATGAAGAGGACGAGTATTAAAGATTTGTCTTTCATTAAGAAAGGATAAAGAATGTCCTGTTTAGAAGGTCTATATAATGGAGGACCTAGAGGAGGGGGAGAAAAACTGTTCTCATTTGAGGTCATGGTACCCCTCATATTTGCAATTATTTATCTGGACAAACTCTACATTTTTCATGGCAAAAGCCTGTCTTCCTCTTACCCACCAAAATCTATTCATTCCTTTGTTTTAACCCAATGACGGGTTACTAAGTACCAAGAAGCTGCGGCATCTGCCTTCTGCAGTGATTGCAAGTGTCTTGGTGAGTTGGGGGGTTTGTTGATAGTGTTTTGAGTGAAATTATTTTAATTTTCATTATTCTCCTTCATCAGTGATTGTCAACCATTTTTGCCCAACTAGGTATGTGAACCTGTCTTTTGGAACCATTTCTTCTTCTCTTGTTCATCAGACAAGCTAAGTATTTTGTGAGTTAGTAGGCTCTTTCCCATGCTCATGAGTGCCAGGCTCATGAGGATAAGGCGATTTTTTCCCCCAGGCATTCTCATGATCATAGAATTCATTCTCCATGAAACAATGTAGTTAGTGTGGTGTCCTGAATGTTGATTGTATGTTGACTAGATGTTTAATTGCATACTTTTAGACAACTCTAGCAATGGTGATGTTTATGAGAGACCTCCAAGATTCAATGGTTCCAATAAAAGGAGATCTTAGGAACAGAATACTTTTAACCTCCTTGATGGTTGAAAATTAAATCCCGATGGAAATATTGTTAGGTCCCATAAGAGGCCCGTCAATGCATCAAACTCTTTGGTCTCCTTCCCATTTGTGACCATCACCTCGGTTCGTAGGTGATGAAAAAAATCACTATTCTATGAGTGACAAGAATGATCCTTTTCCTATCCCATTCTTTTGTGCTCCACAAAAACAAGAATCTCAATAGAACAACAGATAGAGCATATCATGCTCATAATTTTGTATTTTGATGTAATTGAAAACTAATGAAGACAAATTAAACATTAGCTGAGGTGTCCTCGAGGCATGTTGCTTTGATCAGGAAGCCATTGAGTTAAATGTCTGGATTAGCTTTCTGGAGGATCTCTGGACAGGCTTTGGAGAAGTGATAAAGGCAGGAGAGCCACCACAAGGTCTTCTGTGTCTCCTCTGTGTCTGAGTCTCTCCTCTCTGTGATTCCTCTGTTTCTCCTCTGTGTGCATGTCTGGGTCTGAGTCTGAGTTTGAGATTGAGATAGAGCTCCAGTTCGAGCACACTCACTCGAATCTCTCTTGAGTCTGCTTATGTCAAGTCCTCTCAGCTTTTATATACTATAGTACAATTACATCACTACAGCACACTGAGCATGTGTCTACTCTAGAACCATCACCATAGTAAGTATTAACTATATGTAAAATAGAGAACCATGATTTCATCAATCACACTGAGTAAACACCCTGTTGTAATTTCATCCAGAGTTCTGGCCCTCTACAATTGAGGAAGGCTTTTGGGCAGGAATGCTCTTTGGAGTTTAGGACCTCTAGGTAGAAGGTGAAGTCAATGGAAAGGAAAAGGAACAAAACCTCCACCATTAGGTGACTAAAAAGAAGCACAAAAAGTGGGCGAGGAGGAATCCTAAAACAGGGCTTGAGGAAGAAATGCAGGACTGACAAGGCTAAAGAATAGGAACAAGAACTAATTTTTTTTTAAATAAGGTTCCAATATTGGCAATGGGAAATGACCAATGACTTAGAAGCAACTCCAAACTAGAAAGGATCCTTGTGATGAAGAAGAGAGATGAAAAATTTGGGTTAAAAGGAAGTTCAGAAGGCTAATCTAGAAAGTGAGGGGAATGAGGTTTGGGAACAGAGGAAGCAAGGAGAGAATGCATGAATTCTGCAATCTAAACTTTGCAATGTTTTTATATTTCATGGAAATTGCTAGAAAGAAAAGAAGGAAAGATTCATCACATGAGTGAATTTTTAGAAGCAACGATGGCTTAGGTATCAGTACTAGATTTGTGTTATAAAAAGTTTTTGGTGGGCTTCCTTCTTTCCCTCTTTTTCCAAATACACTACATAGTATTACAACTCTAGTGTACTTTGAATATTTGGTAGAATTCACTTGTAAATTCATTTGGTCCTGAAGATTTTTTCTTGTGGAATTCATTTGGTGACATGTTTAATTTCTTTTTCAAAAATGGAATTATTTAGTAATTTATTTACTCCTCAGTTAATCTTGGTAATTTATATTTTTGTATATATTTTCAATATATGAATAATTTGTAAATATTCTTCCATTTCAGTTAGACTGTCAGATTTACTGTCATACAGTTTGGCGACAAAGCTCCTAATTATTATTTTAATTTCTTTTTCATAGGAAACAAGTTCATCCTATTCATTTTTAATCTTGGTATTTAGGTTTTTGTTTCCTTTTTTTTTTTTATCAAATTACTAAAACGTTATCCATTTTGAAGCTTTTCCCCATAAAAATCAAATCTTTGTTTTTATACAATTCAACAGGCTTCTTGGTTTCAATTTTATTAATGTATTCTTTGAGTTTTAGAAATTCTCCCTTGGCATTTTATTGGCATTTTTAAATTTGTTTTTTTTTCCTATCTTTTCAGTTGTTGCATGCCCAGTTTACTGATCATATCTTTAGTTTATTCATGTGTGGTGTTTTTCTTCTTTAAAATAATAATGGTTCTCTCTGGGAGCAGGTTTCTCGGGGAGGTTTTCTGGAGGCGGCCTTAGTTTCAGCTAAAATCAATAATCACCCCAAATGCAGCCAGCTAATAAAATGCAAATGTTTATTTCTTATCTCTTTCCAAGCCCAGTTAGCTTTCTTAGGGGCCTCTCTCTCTCCTAGTTTTGTCCTTTGCTTCTTCTCCTTCACTTGGGGCTCTTGCAGTTGTCCTTTGCCTCTGCTTTCTTCATCCGCCAGCCCAGCACCAAGGTGAAAGTTAGAATGAATAGAGGGCTTCTGGCTCTCAATCTCCCAGTGCTGAATCTGGTTGCGCCTCCGAGAGAGTGCTTCTCCTCAACTGAATTGACGCTCCCTTCTCAATCTTTTCAGCTGAACTCCCTTGACTGGCTCACTGGAGCTTTATTTATGCTCCTTCCCCGAGAGTGGGATTATGGGTTTTCCTCCCAGAGTGCTCTCTGGCCCTACGAGCTTTAAGGGAGGTGTGAATTCACAAAGTTACAAAGCTAACTAACCATGCAAAAATAGATAATTATTGTCTCTATCAACTTTAATGACTTAACAGTTTGTAAAGATTCCAACATCCATGCTACTATTTAGAGATAGGAAATTGTTCCTAAGAACTGCTTTGGCTGCATCCTATAGGTTTTATATTTGCCACATTATTGTCATTCTTTTGCATGAACTTATGCATTGTTTCTGTGGGTTTTTGTTTCATCCACTCATTGTCTAGAAGTAGATTATTTAATTTCTAATTTGATTTCAGCCTACCTTTCCCTGCCTCTTTGTTAAATATAATTTTTGTTGCATCATGATCTGAAAAGGAAACCATTACTATTTCTGCCTGTCTGCTCTTGATTGTAAGGATTTTATGCCCTAATCATCAATTTTTGTATAGGCACCATGTTCTGTTGAGAACACAATGTATTCTTTTATGTCTCTATTCAATTTTCTTGAGAGGTCTGTCATATTTCTATTTTCCAGGAATCTATTAACTTCCCTAGTTCCTTTCCTTTTATTTTATGGTTTGACTTGTTGACCCTTAGAAGGGAAGTTTGAGGTCTCTCACTAATATAGTTTTGCTGTCTTATTTCTTCCTCTAATTGGCTTATTATCTTCTCTAGGAATTTGTATGCTCCACCATTAAGTGCATATAGTACTGATGTTACTTCATTGTTTATGGTAGCTTTCATCAAGATAGGTTTTCCTTATTTTTTTTAATGAGATTTTTTTTTTTTTATCAAATTACTAAAACGTTATCCATTTTGAAGCTTTTCCCCATAAAAATCAAATCTTTGTTTTTATACAATTCAACAGGCTTCTTGGTTTCAATTTTATTAATGTATTCTTTGAGTTTTAGAAATTCTCCCTTGGCATTTTATTGGCATTTTTAAATTTGTTTTTTTTTCCTATCTTTTCAGCTGAACTCCCTTGACTGGCTCACTGGAGCTTTATTTATGCTCCTTCCCCGAGAGTGGGATTATGGGTTTTCCTCCCAGAGTGCTCTCTGGCCCTACGAGCTTTAAGGGAGGTGTGAATTCACAAAGTTACAAAGCTAACTTTGTGAATCTCCCATACTTGTGAACTCCAATGAGTAAAAGTGTGAACACAAGCATTGTTTCTCAGTTCCACTTAGTACCTTGCTTCTTCTGGCCCATAACATCTCCTTGTTAGGATCAGATCAATCATACTGAACCAGCTAAATTAGATAATTATTGTCTCTATCAACTCTAATGACTTAACAGTTTGTAAAGATTCCAACATTCATGCAACTATTTAGAGATAGGAAATTGTTCCTAAGAACTGCTTTGGTTGCATCCTATAGGTTTTATATTTGTCACATTATTGTCATTCTTTTGCATGAACTTATGCATTGTTTCTGTGGGTTTTTGTTTCATCTACTCATTCTCTAGAAGTAGATTATTTAATTTCTAATTTGATTTCAGCCTACCTTTCCTTGTCTCTTTGTTAAATATAATTTTTGTTGCATCATGATCTGAAAAGGAAAACATGACTATTTCTGCCTGTCTGCTCTTGATTGTGAGAATCTTATGCCCTAATCGTCAATTTTTGTATAGGCACCATGTTCTGTTGAGAACACAATGTATTCTTTTATGTCTCTATTCAATTTTCTTGAAAGGTCTGTCATATCTCTATTTTCCAGGAATCTATTAACTTCCCTAGTTCCTTTTCTTTTATTTTATGGTTTGACTTGTTGACTCTTAGAAGGGAAGGTTGAGGTCTCTCACTAATATCGTTTTGCTGTCTTATTTCTTCGTCTAACTGGCTTACTATCTTCTCTAGGAATTTGTACGCTCCTCCATTAAGTGCATATAGTACTGATGTTACTTCATTGTTTATGGTAGCTTTCATCAAGATAGGTTTTCCTTATTTTTTTTAATGAGATTTTTTTTTTTTTACTTTTGCTTTATCCGAGGTCAGAATTGCTCCTCCTGCTTCATTTTTCTTCAGCTGAAGCATAATGAATTCTGCTCCAGGCTTTTATTTTACTTTGTATATATGTATATTTCAAATAAATGTGTTTCTTGTAAACAACATACAGTAGGATTCTATTTTGTAATCCCCACCCCCAACCTATTTTCTCCCTGTATATTCTTTTGTTCTTTCTTTGCATCCTGTCCCTCCTTAGCACAGTGTTTTGTGAGATTTGATGGATTGGTTTGGGCACTGAATTGAGAAGCCATTTTGGTGGGTGAAATGAGATTTGCATTTCCTCCTGAGGTCCCAGAGACTCTTTTTACTCTTCTAACTTTAAATGAAGTTGGGTTGTTCTAGACCTCCAAAGACTGCATCTGGAAAACAGTGCCGAGCCACAAACTACAAATTTCAGGAGAAAGAGTAGGTGGTAGGACTTCCAGTTCTTGCCTGACAAGGTCTGAAACTTAGCCTTCAGTTGATCTCCAGGGACTACAAGTTGACAGCAAAGCTTCAAGCCTGCTTCCATATCCCACGTATCAGTTAGGCTTTTTATGGAAATATTATATATAGGAACAGATCACTCTCTGTAGAATAGAAATAGTAGGAAAAGGGAGAGGGGGGCAAGTACAAATAATGAAACAAGGCTTTCCCCATCAGATATCATACATTCTCTGCTCGATCACTATACTTAAGAGTAATTTTCTAAGCCAATTCTGTCTTTATTTGGGATGAGACAAAAGGAAAGTGGTACAAGAGTTTCAAGAGTTGTGGAGTAATTGGGGCAAAGAATGGAATATTGTGTCAACTGCATACTACAATATCTGAGATTTCATAATTATCTTATCGAGAATCTCCCCATCAAGTCTTACAAAATCAGAGTCTCTCATCCATCTTTGTGACAATCAAGGCCTAGAGAAGTCATAGTCAGTCAGTTCCAGTGAGGGCATGAATGTATAAATGAGTTGAAAGTAGTCATGATAAGAGGACTTGTTCCAATTTTCACTTTCACCAAGGGAGAAATGTGGAGAAGAGCTTCTTAAATGTTTTTCCCTCACATAACCCCTTTCCATCAGAACATTTTCCCTCATCTTGGTTTATATAGGAATATAAAGTCTTTTACAATTGAAACACTGATAACAAATCATAATTTTGTGGCCTCCTCATTCTGTTGCAGAACTTCATATGGGATCATGACCTGTACTTTAAGAAGTTTTGATGGTAGAGTGAGTTATGATCTTCCAAAGTTCAGTGTATGTGTATCTTTTTATCTCTATGGGCAACTTAGGTGGTTCATTGGATAGCGCATTAGACCTGGAGTCATGTGTCCTTATTTTCTGACCTTGGACATTTCCTGATGTGTGACTTTAGGCAATTCATTTAACCCCGTTTGCCTCAGTTTCCTTATCTGTCCAATGAGTGGGAGAAAGATATGACAAAACCACTTCAGTACCTTTGCCAAGAAAACTCTAAATCGAGGCAGAAAGCATTGGATCTGACTGAAAAAGGACTGAATAATCACTTCACAATTATTGCTTTTTGACTCTTAATTATACTGAGATTTCTCAGCATCTTCCTTTTTTTTTTTTGAAGTGGTCCCCATTTATGGACATTGATCTAGATTAAAAAACAATCTATCCTGTGTAAATTTTTTGTTCAATGTCTTTATTTTTATAATAGCTTTTTGTTTTTCAAAATATATGTAAAGATACTTCACCATCAATCCTTGAAAACCTTTGAAATTTTTCTCCTTCCCTCTGTCACCTTCCCTACCTTCCTCTTGCCCTAGACTATAAGAAATCCCATATAGATTAAACATGTGCCATTCTTCTATACTTATTTCCCACATATATCATGCTGCACAAGAAAAATCTGATCAAAGAGGAAAAAATGAGAAAGAAAATTTAAGCAAGCAAGCAGCAACAACAAAAGAAAGTGAAAATGTTATGTTTTTATCCACATTCAGACCCTAAATTCCTCTCTTTGGATGTAGATGGCTCTCTGTAGCACAAGTCTGTTGGAATTGGTCTGAATCACTTCATTGTTGAAAAGAACCAAATTCATCAGTTGATCACCATATATATATATATTGCTGTGTACAATGTTCTCTTGATTCTACTCATTTCACTTAGTGTTAATTTATTCACTGTAATTTTCTATGAAATAGGGTATGCCATAGCAGACAGATTTTTCTGTTTTTTTTTTTTTGAAGTGGTCCCCATTTATGGACATTGATCTAGATTAAAAAACAATCTATCCTGTGTAAATTTTTTGTTCAATGTCTTTATTTTTATAATAGCTTTTTGTTTTTCAAAATATATGTAAAGATACTTCACCATCAATCCTTGAAAACCTTTGAAATTTTTCTCCTTCCCTCTGTCACCTTCCCTACCTTCCTCTTGCCCTAGACTATAAGAAATCCCATATAGATTAAACATGTGCCATTCTTCTATACTTATTTCCCACATATATCATGCTGCACAAGAAAAATCTGATCAAAGAGGAAAAAATGAGAAAGAAAATTTAAGCAAGCAAGCAGCAACAACAAAAGAAAGTGAAAATGTTATGTTTTTATCCACATTCAGACCCTAAATTCCTCTCTTTGGATGTAGATGGCTCTCTGTAGCACAAGTCTGTTGGAATTGGTCTGAATCACTTCATTGTTGAAAAGAACCAAATTCATCAGTTGATCACCATATATATATATATTGCTGTGTACAATGTTCTCTTGATTCTACTCATTTCACTTAGTGTTAATTTATTCACTGTAATTTTCTATGAAATAGGGTATGCCATAGCAGACAGATTTTTCTGTTTTTTTTTTTTTGAAGTGGTCCCCATTTATGGACATTGATCTAGATTAAAAAACAATCTATCCTGTGTAAATTTTTTGTTCAATGTCTTTATTTTTATAATAGCTTTTTGTTTTTCAAAATATATGTAAAGATACTTCACCATCAATCCTTGAAAACCTTTGAAATTTTTCTCCTTCCCTCTGTCACCTTCCCTACCTTCCTCTTGCCCTAGACTATAAGAAATCCCATATAGATTAAACATGTGCCATTCTTCTATACTTATTTCCCACATATATCATGCTGCACAAGAAAAATCTGATCAAAGAGGAAAAAATGAGAAAGAAAATTTAAGCAAGCAAGCAGCAACAACAAAAGAAAGTGAAAATGTTATGTTTTTATCCACATTCAGACCCTAAATTCCTCTCTTTGGATGTAGATGGCTCTCTCTAGCACAAGTCTGTTGGAATTGGTCTGAATCACTTCATTGTTGAAAAGAACCAAATTCATCAGTTGATCACCATATATATATATATTATATATATATATTGCTGTGTACAATGTTCTCTTGATTCTACTCATTTCACTTAGTGTTAATTTATTCACTGTAATTTTCTATGAAATAGGGTATGCCATAGCAGACAGATTTTTCTGTTTTTTTTTTTTAACTAACTTTAAATACTCATTTTCATTTGCACTTCCATAAACAATATCCTTGCTGCAATCATCCTTTCTCTCTTTTGAGGGTCACTTTGTTGAGCTTACCTCATTTTCATCAGGCCAGTCACATTCTCTGAAACCTGAAAGATGTTATTATTTTTCTTTCATTTTGAACATTTCTTTTTGCATTTTTCCCTTTTATAGAATTTATATATGACATACACACATATACACATCAATATGTATGTATATATACATAATGTGTTATATACATGCTTATGTACAGACATATATGTATAGGTATATTATAATGTCCTGGCTAGCTCTCTGGAGGGCCTCAAGATCAGTCAGAGACAGGATCAGTCAAAGTACTTGGTCTTTAGGAGAAGAAGTGAAGGAGGCAGGCAAGCGGCTACAGGACTCATCAAAGAAGAATCCTGGACTCTGAAGTCTGAAGTCTTCTCTCCTAAGTGTGCTGCATCAGAGAGATTCTGACCCTCTCCCTCAGCTCTCTAAACCTTGCCTACGATTACCTCACCACCACACATTCAGCAAGCACCAATAGTGAGGAGAGCCAACACATCACCATATCATCTAAGTATATACTTATAGAACCGTTATCACACATTGAGTAGTTAATTAGATTTCAGGGCTCTGCTGTCTTAGAGTCAAATACACCTTTTCAGAGTGCCAGCCCTCTACAGTATATATATTTGAAAAATTAGGTATTATATACATAGATTAAACATATCTCGACAGAAAAGTGTAATCAACCTAGACCTTATCCACTCAATTAACTGAAAAATAATGAACAGAGAACTTAAAAATGATTGTAATGTTTTATATCTCTGTGTGTTGTTCTGCCACCATACAGAGCAGCTACAATACTTCCATTGTATAATAACAATTATTATTGTTATAACAATTGAGCAACAAAAGTATAGAAGAATATACAGTTTTACAGGACAAAAAAAAAAAAACAAGAAGAGGCTGTAAGAAGAACTATGGACTAAGATGTACATTTGTGAGCATAGTGTGCAGGAATGTCCATGATGGTTCAGGGAAAGGCTGCAATCACAATTTTTGGCACATTAAATGAAGCTTTCCTAGTTCCTATGATCCCTCTCTGCATCAGGCCATCTGGGTGACACTTGAGTTCCCTAGGAAAGACTGGAACCTTGTTTAATCTCTTTGATTTGTTTTTTATTGATTTCACAGGCATGCAGAAGCCAATCAGTAACTTTGAAGAGTAGTTGGAGTGTTCTTTCTTGGCAGCATTTGGAAAAAGGAAAAGAGGGGCTAGGCAAAAAAAAAAAAAAAAAAAAAAAAAAAAAGCTTACCAAGGACTGAGACTGGCAGAGACTAGACAAAGAGGCCAGAGGGGGCTTATTTGTGCATGTGTGTGAATGTAATTCTTTGAGTGTGCATGTGCATGTATTTTCTAGTCATTCTTAAAAATGGAGACAACCCAAGTGTGTTGCACTTTTCAATATCAAAATTTCTAAAGATATCTTTATATACTAAAAGCCTATTTAGAATTTATTTCCCATCATCGTACCCAATATATATATTAGATATAGATATATAGATATAGATATTTATATTAGAGTTATTATGAATAATTGGAATTTCTGTCTAGATATAGAGGAGCTGAGAAACTGAAATTTATTCTTGGAGAGAGGAAGGGTCACTCTACTATAACCAGTGGAATTTTTATCACAAAAAAAGAAATTTTGCTAAGTTAGAATTAGTGAATCTTTGCCAATTTATCTAAGACACAAGTTTAATTTACTGTCTTTTTTGAAAAGCTTTTTTTTTCTAATTCCAGTGACATCTGGGACTGTCATCAATTTGTCATCAAAAATATAATTGAAATGTTTTTTGATTTTTTTAATTTCAATGACTTTTGGAACTGTCCTGCTCAAAGTATAATCTAAGATATAATGCAAAGTATCAATAAACTGAATTTACCATCTTTTGAAATTAAAAAAAAATGTAAAATCTGAAAAGTAGCAAAAGAGAAAAGAAAGATTGTGAATAACATTTCCTTCCCTCCCATTAGCTGTCATTGTAGTTTTTACAAGTGAGTAGTCTTCTATTGTTCAGTAAACTATAAGATTTTAGGATCCATTGCTGCACACTGTTCAGAGTGCTTTAGGGCATCTCCAAAAACATATTTAGAGAATTAAAATGATTTTGCTTTTTGATTTATTTTTGCTTGATAAATGATTCTTCTGGGAATTAAATTCTACCCTAGGCAAACATGGTTTTTGAAAGCATACAATTGCCTATTTAGTTTTTCCCCCTATTTTAGTCGGTGGACATGAACACAAAAGTGATTGTGTTTTGGTTTCTAGTTTTTTCATTGGAAGTGAAGACTCTTGAGGCAAGGGAGAAATTTAGCAATGATCTTCTGAAAGACGATAAAATAAAGGTTTTCTTCACAATCTCAAAGTCAAGGTATTATGTGAACCATTTATACAGGACATAAAAATAGAGTGTGTTCCTTTTTATTCTCCATTCTTCAAAGATCATTTCAATCAATTCTCTCTGCCCAGGGCTCTATATTCTGCAAGTAAATGGCTTGAAATTGGTAACATTGCTTTTATTTTTTGAGGAAAGGGGTTTGCCATGTTGGGAGATGGGAGGGGTTTATAAAGTTTATTGAAGTTTTCTGTTTTCATAAACTTATTATTTCCAAATGTATATTCTCACAACTGAGCAACAGTTCCTTGTAAGAAAAAGATACATGTAGCTATGCACGCATATATACAGAGATGCTTGATAAAGAGTGCAGCAATAGCAGCCAACATCATTGCATCTGACAGAACATTCTACATGTGTAGCCTACAACTTTTCTCCCCCATGGAAAGAACTATATTTCATTTCTTGTTTTCTAGGCTGAAGTTCAGCTTTTTTCAATTTGATTATCATGAGAATGACAAGCTTGCAGTATTCAATAGTCTCCTTATTCTTAGTACCTCATTCCTCAACACTTGATCAAAGTTTAGCCAAGCTGCTCTACAAATGTACGGCTTAAACATTTTCTTTGTATACTTCTTAATGTGTGATTTAACAATTTTATGTGAGCTCCTTGAGGGTAGCTGACTGTTTTTGCCTTTCTATGTATTCATCAAGTTGAGCACAGTGAATGAGACAAGAGATATATGGTCAAGAAAGGCTTCTTAACTCTCTAGACATATCACCTTTTCTTCATGTTCTGCACTGTTAATCTAATCAATTGGCATGTGCTTTATTTAACAAAAGGAAACCTGGAATGTTTATATGGAAACTTTTTCTTGTCTTTGATATTTTTTTTTGAAATAGAGGTGCCAAAGAATGGGAGCCATGATTCAAAGGGTAGGGTTTTTTGAATGACCTTTCTTACAATGTTGCCAAATGTGGAGTGTTTAAGTTCCTTCAATACCATATAAATAGCCTATCTTCCTCTAACCACTTAGTGTATTACATGATATTTGCTTCCATTGTACATGGTATTTGATTATTTTTTTCTATATTAAAGGTAGCCAAGAGAAATTATCATGTTAAATTGGGCACAGGGTTCTTCTAAACCTACCTTGTTCCTCACTGTTTTGAAGGATTTTTGCAAGTTTTTCTCAGAAAAGACATCTTTCCCATACTCATTCGTAATATCTGCTTCCTTTTATAATGGACTTCTGGGTCCATTTCTTTCTAAGGTTTTGATTATCTGAGCCTTTCTGTCCTTTTTCATTTTTAAACTACAAAGAGTGTTGATGAGAATTTTTATAAAGTAGTTTGTCTTATGATGATGCCAGCCCTTTTTGTTTCCTATTTTTTCTTTCAATTTTTCCCCTGAAAATCCTCAGTTGTCTTTTAATTGTTGAATCTTAGGGCTTTTTTTTCAGGCTTTGCAGTTTCTTTGCTCTCAACTATCTCTGACATAGTAGACTTAGTTCTCCTTCCACACACAGATTCCCTTCTCTTTCATGTTTCACAAACGTCTTCTCTCCAGCTGTCCTTCCTGCTCAGTCATATGCCTGTAAATGCTCTATGTTCTATTATCTACCATTTCCCATTCAATCAGATTGATTATCTGCTGGCTCACATAAACTTTTCTCTCTACACTACCTTTTTGCAGATCCTCATCAGCTCCCTTGGGGTGAACGATTATCTTTCTACAGAAGACTCACAGATCTTTAGATCCAGGCAGACCCTGTCTCTTGAGATTTAGACCCAATCAATTAATCAACTGGCATCTCAGACTTCACATAGCCAAATTCTCTTCCCTGAAAACTTGACACTCCCTTCAATGTTGCTACTTCAATTGAGGACACTGCCTTTCCTCAGCCATAGCATTCTGCACCTAGACTCATCTCTTACTCTTCACTCTCACTCACTTAGATCTTCTATGTCATATCAATTATCAATTTTGTAACAGGTAGGCTAATTGATTTATTCTTGCTGTCACAGAATACTATTTACCCTGATTCCCAATCCTGTTACTTCCTGCTTGCACTATGGAGTTAAATATTTTTTGTAAAAATAAATGAACTTACTGATTTATCTTTTTTAAAAATACCACAATTGCTTCTGGTTTCTCCAAGCCTTGCACACATTCACAGACACATTTTGATGAAAAACATTTTAATACAATATAATAGAAGAGGGACATAACCATCAATACATTGGAAAGAGTTGGAAAACATAGGCAACAGAACACCTTCTACATCTTACCTCTGCAAAGTGGTGAGGGGAGGGAGTCTCTTTTTTCATCTCCTATTGAGGGCCTTGTTGTTGTTGCAAATTTGCAAAAACTATCTTCAATATGAAGCAGAATAAAGAAAAATTCCTTCAGCTATATCAATAGAAATTATTTTCTGAGTTTGTCAGTCTGGACTGTTGCCTGAATTCTTTTGAACATATGAGTCTTTCTTGCTTCTATTACATTGTTCGCTCAAGGTCCATGTCACACTTTCAGATGTTCTGCTTTGAAAGGGGTGTTCAAGATAAAACTTATCTCTAAAAAATCTTTTTCGGCTGGGGGAATAATTCATCAGGGCATTAGTTCTGAGTGTTCTCAGTTTATTGATTTCAGCAATTTTAACTTGAATTTTTAAAGTAATTTATTTTACTTCTGTCTTCTAAAACGTTTTTTTTTTTTTAATTGTTGTTCTGAGAAGAACCCAGGAAAAGCTTTAGAGATAGAAACTTCCACTCAGGAGGATGAAAATATGGAAAATTTATTTGTTGTTGATCTGGAAAATTTAATTGGTGATGCTTCAAATCTGGGTTCTTTCTGGAAAGCCAGGGACAATCATAAACCCCTCAGTGGTTTTAAGAAAGTTAGAATCCTTTAGAAAACTGTGGTAATATTCTAATCTAATTACAAAAGTTAAAAATATTGGGGCTGCCATCTTTTCAATGGGAATGAACCAACTTAAATATAGATTACAAACATGAAAAAAGGAAGGCTATGTTTAAATGGCCTTTCTTGTAGTATTCTAAGTGTCACTTCCAAAGCTTGGAAATTCCTGAATAACCTGGAAAATTGATACTGGCTGACAAAATTCTATATGTAGCACAAATTGTAATGATATCATGAACTGAAATCAGTATATAGAAGGAAAATTCTAGAGACATCTTAGTGAATGAATGTGAGCTCTACAAATTAGAAACATAATAAAATCACAGGCAATAATTTAGTAACCACTAACAACAGGACAAAATATTAAAGCGGTCACAAGACAAAAGTTGTTAATAATGAATTCAGTACACCTGATTCACTCAACTCTTATCAGTGAAATAACTGGGATACAATCCCAGATGCTTGATAACCAAGTAAATACTCTTCTCACTTAAAAGACATACTCTCGTGGTTTTGTTTTTCAGAACACACGAATATAGGGAGAGTGGAGGAGGAGAGAAACAACCAAGTAAGTTTGTCCAATTACTGGGCATTTTTCTCATTTGAATTCTTTCAGGATTTGTTTAGGGCTGGCTTCTGTGCCCTCTCCTAAAAACTCTGGATTATAGTGAGGAGAATTCAGAAGAGACCTAAAAGCAATGTCTGTAGCATGGGGCTTGCTTGGAGTTCTGTGAGACTTTCACAACTTAAAGTTAACTGGCCACTGATACAATGGAAATCCCATGTTCTTAGGAATTCAGAATTAGGGAAGAAATTCATTTTCAGCATTAATATGATGTTAGTGTTTGCGAGTGGTACTTGTACTACTTCACTATTGTTTCCAAAAGGACTATTTCTTTCTTTCTTTCTTTTTGTTTTCTTTAGGCCACTGGGGTTAAGTGACTTGCACAGGGTCACACAATTTGTAAGTGTCAATTGTCTGAGGCCAGATTTGAACTGAGGTCCTCCTGGTAATTGTGCCACCTAGCTGTCCCCCAAAAAGGACTATTTCTTACAATCACTTTTCTTACCTTCAACAATTATGCAATACCAGAAAACGATGTGACTTTCACATACCAATTATTTTGATACAAAGTTGAATGCAAATACAGTTATAAGTTCCAGTCTCAAGACCTCATACCCAGCCTTTCACCATTGAGTCAGTTCCTAGGGAAGCAAAAATACATGTGTGTGTGTATACATATATGTAAAGCACAGGCTAGCTCCCTGGAGGACTTCAGGGTCAGCCAGAATCAGGATGAATTAAAGTCCTTAGTTTTTAGGAGGAGAAGTGAAGGAGGCAGCCAAGCAAAATCCTGGATCCTGGCGTCCAGAGTCACTAGCCTCTCTCCTCCTCATCCTGCTGCCAAGTAGGACACCAAACATTCAGCAAGTACCAACAGGGAGAAGAGCCATTTATCCAAACATATGCTAATAGAGTCATTGTCTCACATGGAACAGATAAGTAGCCTTAGACTTAACTGCTCAGTTGTGTGATTTAAGGATACCTTTTTGGAGTTTCAGCCTTTTACACATATATATTTATATGTGTGTATATATGTGTATGTGTGTGTGTGTGTGTGTGTGTGGTAGTATTGGCATATATATATGCACACATATAAGTATACAAATATATAAATATATATATTCTTCATCAATAAATAGTTCAACATCTGACAGAAAATAAAACCTTTTGTATCTGTTGATCTCAGTGTGTCTACTGGGTAGAGGAACCATGTTTAATGTTGTGTTTTGTAGGCTAAAGCTATGGTTTTCACCACAATAAGAGAACGGCAATCTTACCCTTTGGTTTTCATTTCCATTAATTTTGGATTAGTGAATATCCTCCTTACTGTATTTTGCATCACTTCATCAAGGTTTCCTTAGGCTGCTCTGAAATCTTTGATTGTGTCATTGCTGAGAGAAGGAAGGTGTAATTTTCAAATGATCTATGGTGACTTCTGTCTTAAATTTAAAGACTTTCTCTCAGTTCTTCTTTGATCTCTCTGGAGATTTTGAAATGGGCTTTTCTCTCTCAATATTTGTGCCATTGGGCCCCCGTGGCTTCTCCTGTGTTTTTTCAGCGGATCTGATCCTCTTTTGCCAGAATCTACATGCAGGCTGTGCCTCCACTCATGGTTGTGTCCTCCAAGGCACTGTTCCCTTTTCCTCTTTAATTTCACCCTCTATAACATCACGCTCTACCAATAAGATTGTGTGTTCTCCACTATTGTTCTCCATGTAATTGGCTCTCTCTGCATCTTCTTTCTTGCTGATCTTTTCAGCTGCCAATGAATGAAAATATGTATAGAAAATTTTCAAATCTGTAGATCCAAGTACATCTTTTGCAGACAAAATGAATTAATATCTTCACATGCATCTCATCCACTACACATCAAAATTACCTTTTCCAACCCGTATCAGTTAACAAATCCTGCCACTTCTACCTCTTCCGTATCTCTGTTTATTCCTTTCTCTATTCACACAGCAGTAGTACTTATTCTGGTTCTTGCTCCAATCATCTCTTGTTGGTACTCCTGAAGTCTCCCTTTTTTGCAATAGAGAAAGGAAAAGCTTTACTTAAGAGCTTTTGATTTTGAAAACCATCATAATTTCTTCTGTTTTTCTCCTTCACAGTGATCTTTCGTACACTTCATAAGAAAAAAAAAATAATAAAAGATATAGTTGAGAGAAAAACTAATCAGTTTCAATTTCATTCAATTTTCAATGCATTAAAAATATGAAAAAAAGGTATGAAATTGTAGACAATATTGAATCTCTCACCTCTGCCAAAATGGGAGGGGAGAAAGTTTCTTTTGGTGATGCTTGCTCTTTAAAATTTGCAAAATAATCTGCACTGAGATGCAGAGATTAAAGAAAAATAGCATAGATGTGTCAATAGGATTTCCCTTATTTGTTTGCTAATTTTGACTATTAGACATTTGTGGTATTTTTCTTCTTTTAAATATAATAATGGTTCTTCTCTGGGAGAAAACAGGCTTCTCAGGGGAGGTTTTCTGGAGGCAGCCTTAGTTGCAGTTCAAAGTAATAATTACCTCAAAACGCAGCCAGGTGATAAAAGTTCAAATATTTTATTGCCTCCAATATAGACCATTTACTGAGAGGCCTATCTCTCTGCTTGGTTCCAAGAACTCCCTCCAAATGTCTCCAAATCCAAAGGTTTGTCCTTCAGCCCAGCCAGCACAAAGGTGAATCTGTCTTGCCTCTGACAGAGGGTTTCTGGCTCTCAATTTCCCAGAGTGCTCCTCTCTGACCCCTGTTGGAATCCTTACTAACTGCTAACTAATTAGAGTTGATCTAATCTTACAAGAAGATGTTTTGGGCAGAACCTGAAACAAGGTACTAAGTAGAACTAATTAATACAAGGCTTGTGTTCACACCTTTACTCATTGGAGTTCAATGAGTTCACACCTCCCTTGAAGCTCTTTGGGCCAGAGAGCACTATGGGAGAAAACCCACAATCCCTCTCTTGAAGGAGCATAAATAGAGCTTCAATGGGCCAGTCAAAGAAGTTCTTCAGAGTGAAGAAGCTACAAGTCGAGATTTCAGAGTGAAGAGCTGGCTGGAGGCTGAAGAAAGCAGAGGCAGAGACTGAAGGACAGAACTTTTGGATTTGGCGACATTCGGAGAGAGCTCTTGGAACCAAGCAGAGAGATAGGCCTCTAAGCTAACCGGGCTATATTGGAGAGAATAAAAGATCTGAACTTTTATCACCTGGCGGCGTTTTGAGAAGAAAAAGCTCACCACATTTTGGCGCCCTAACAGGGACTGATTCAGATCCATCTGAACTAGATCATAACAGACCCCAGTCAATGTTCTGAAGTAAAACTCCTCACTCAGAGAGGGCTTCTGGCTGAACTCACTTGACGCTCCCCTCTCAATCTAAATTCAGCTGAACTCCCGACTGAGTCTGCTTCTTATATATCATTTCCCAAAGATTGACGCCTCCTTCTGGAAGCACTCCTAAGGGAGGTGTGAATTCACAAAGTTACAAAGTTTGCTTTGGGAATCTCCCATACTTGTGAACTCCAATAAGTACTGGTGTGAACACAAGCATTGTATCAATTAGTTCTACTTAGTACCTTGTTTCAGGTTCTGGCCCAAAACATCTCCTTGTAACATCAGATCAGTGATACTGAACCATGCTAAATTAAATAATTATTGTCTCTATCAACTCTAATGACTTAACAATTTGTAAAGATTCCAACAGACATTGGCTCTTCTGTTTTTCTCCTTCACAGTGATCTTTCGTACACTTCATAAGAAAAAAAAAATAATAAAAGAGATAGTTGAGAGAAAAACTAATCAGTTTCAATTTCATTCAATTTTCAATGCATTGCAAATATGAAAAAAAGGTATGAAATTGTAGACAATATTGAAGCTCTCACCTCTGCCAAAATGGGAGGGGATAAAGTTTCTTTTGGTGATGCTTGCTCTTTAAAGTTTGCAAAATAATCTCCACTGAGATGCAGAGATTAAAGAAAAATAAGCATAGATGTGTCAGTAGGATTTCCCTTATATGTTTGTTAATTTTGACTGTGAGACATTTGTGGTATTCTTCTTCTTTATATATAATAATGGTTCTTCTCTGGGAGAAAGCAGGTTTCTCAGGGGAGGTTTTCTGGAGGCAGCCTTAGTTTCAGTTGAAAGTAATAATCACCTCAAAACGCAGCCAGGTGATAAAAGTTCAGATCTTTTATTGCCTCCAATATAGACCGTTTAGCTTAGAGGCCTATCTCTCTGCTTGGTTCCAAGAGCTCCCTCCAAATGTCTCCAAATCCAAAGGTTTGTCCTTCAGCCTCTTGGTTCCAAGAGCTCCCTCTGAAAGTCTCCAAATCCAAAGGTTTGTCCTTCAGCCCAGCCATCACAAAGGTGAATCTGTCTTGCCTCTGAGAGAAGGTTTCTGGCTCTCAATCTCCCAGGGTGCTCCTCTCCGACCCCAGTCAATGTTCTGAAGTAAAACTCCTCATTCAGAGAGGGCTTCTGGCTGAACTCACTTGACGCTCCCTTTCAGTCTAAATTCAGCTGAACTCCCGACTGAGTCCGCTTCTTATATATCATCTCCCAAAGGTCGATGCCTCCTTCTGGAAGCACTTCAAAGGGAGATGTGAATTCACAAAGTTACAAAGTTTGCGTTGTGAATCTCCCATACTTGTGAACTCCAATGAGTACTGGTGTGAACACAAGCATTGTATCAATTAGTTCTACTTAGTACCTTGTTTCAGGTTCTGGCCCAAAACATCTCCTTGTAAGATCAGATCAGTGATACTGAACCATGCTAAATTAAATAATTATTGTCTCTATCAACTCTAATGACTTAACAATTTGTAAAGATTCCAACAGACATTGGTTCTCCTGTGTCTTTTACATTGTTCACTCCCTGTAACATTTGTAGACTCTGTGTTTTTGAACTCGATGTTATCTTTCTTATTTGGACTAAACTCTTAAGAACTTCTTGGAATGCCTGTCTGGCACTTTAATCAGTTTTGCCATGGAAGGGTTACTGAAAAAAATGTCTATTATCTCCTTCAGAAATCTTTCCGGAGGGAGTGGAGAGAGAGGAAATCCTTCCCAGTGATATAAGTTCATAGTAGTCTCATTTTAATGATTTTCTTTAGTTGGCTTGAATTCGCATTAAAATTTCCTTTTACTTCTCTTTGATTTGATAAGGGTCTCTTTATTGTTCATAAGTTTTTCTTTACTTTGATAAGCTTTTCTTTATTAGGAAAATCAGAGGCGAGTCAATTGTTGTACGAGATACTGGCAAGCCATGCTCAAAAGGCTGCACCTGGATACTCACTATCCAAAGAGTAGAAAAGTTGGCAGAGAACCAGAGGTAAGTGAATTACACATAAAGAGGGATACCACCAGCAAATTAAGACTGATGGATAGGGGAAAAATTTGGAACCAAAGACACAGAGAGAGAACATTACAAAATAAAAAATAGATGATTTTGATTATATACAATTAAAATTTTTTGACAGATAAAGCCAATGCAATGAAAATTAGAAGGAAAGCAGAAAACTTGAGGGAATTTTATTTTGCAATAAATCTCTCAGATAAAGGTCTCATTTTTTAGATAAGTAGAGATTGAGTCAAATTTTTCAAAATATACATGTCATCTTCAATTATAAACATTAAAAGTATATGAACAGGCAATTTTCAGACAAAGAAATCAATGTTACTTATCATCATGAAAACTATTTCAAATCACTAATGATCAAAGAAATGCAGATTAAAACAACTCTGAGGTACTACTTTCACACCTCTGAGAGTTCATAAAATGTCCAAAAAAATGTTAGATATAGGAGGGGAACTGGAAAAAGTAGGATACTACTCTACTGTTGTAAACTGAATCAACCATTCAGAGTGTAATGTGGAGCCATACGTAAAGAGCTATCAAACTGTGTCCTCTTTCACCCAACACTATTAAGTATAATCTTCCAAAAAATCCAAAAAAGAAAGAAGAAAAGGTTCTCTTTGTACAACTATATTTATACTAAGCCTTTTGGTGACTAAGAATGAGAAATCAAAGGGATACCTTTCAATTGGAGAATGGCCAAAGAAGCTGTGATGCATATTTGTAATGAATATTATGATATTGTGCCCTAAGAAATGTGAAGTGGGTTAATTTCAGGAAAATATTGAAAGACATGAATTGATACATAATGAAGTGAACAAAACCAGAAAAATGTAGTACATAAAATAATATTGTTGGATGAAAAACTGTGAATGATAATTATATATATACCCCAACAAATCAAAACCATGATGAACACTATCTGCCTGCACAGAAAAGACTGATCTTGATTGAATACTGACTGAAGCATATTATTTTTCACTTTTTTTTGTTCTTTCATTTTTTTTTCTTTTATTTGAGCCTTCTTGTCTGAAAATGACTAATATGGAAATGTTTTACATTATTGCACAAATATAATTTGTTTGCTTACTGATTGCAATCTTAGCAGAAGGAAAGGGGAAGAAATGAGGAAATGATAGGATTTAGAACTCAAAACATTAAAGAAAAAATCTTTTAAAAAATGTTTCTTCCCCACAGCAGAGAAATTTCCAAGAAGAGATCACATATATTAGAGTTGCAAAAGCGGCAAATTTCTTCAGTGCCAGGTAAATTAATGTACTATTAGTAGGGTTTCAGAATGGTAGACTCACATTACAAATCATCAAGGCGGTGTCCTAGTGAAATTATAGAAATAAATGTACCCCTCATCTGTTTTTGGCCTCACTTTATTGGGAAATAACAAATGGAATATAGTGTACAAACAGGTGAAAGGAAGAGATAATATTTATGTTCAAAAACATTTTTCAAAGTATTCTTGTGGAGATGCCTGTAATGCCTGACAAGTTGTGACTGGCTGACAAAATTCTAAATTACCAATCAAAAAGAATAAAACCAAGAATTAATATTGATTGGTATAAGAAAATGGAAACTTTTGGACAGCGAATTAATGTGAGCACAAAAATTAAACCAAAATAAAAGCACATACACTCATTTAGTAACCACTAATAAAGGAAAGTAAACATTTTGAATGACAGGAGAAGTATACAAATAGAGATGAATGGAAAAACGTTAAAGGGGACACACAAAAGAAAAACTGATAAAAAAGCTGTCAATATTATATTCATTTCAATGAATATAATGCAAAGTATCTTAAAACACATTATTGATTTTGTTTTCCATAGTTCTATGTAAAATTAAAGAGGAAAATAATAGGCTTGGAAAAAAAAATAAATCATGGGATAAAATTAAAGGCACAAATCCCAAGGTTGCAGAATTGAATTCAAGTATACATTTATAATTTGGAACCCACAAAGTTTTATTCAAAACCTATTGGTGTGCTCTCTTTGGAAGACTGTTTCACATAGTGAGAAAGGAGATGATGAAGTCATAAAACAAAGGAGACTGAAGGCACTTTTAATGGGAATTCTAAAACATAAAAACCTTTTATGATGAAAGGCAATGCTATTCCCTCTTCTAAATTAGGGGGAAAATTTTAAAATCATTTTATAATTATTCTTTTATAGTGGAAATAATACTATACACAGTCACTGTTCCCCAAAAGATTATAAACAAATCTTTACTAGTTTCAACAATATGAAAAAAACAAACAAAAAAACCTAGTGAAATTCACCACTAATTTATTAGAGGGGAAAATTATTAAAATAACACACATTTGTAACTTGGCCATTCTCAAATTTATTTCCACACCCTCACCACTGAGCTAACTCCCTTTAATTCAAAGATACATTAAAATAGACACACATAGGCTTGCATCGATACACATATTGCATATATTCTTTATAGAAACAACAGCGTGGCCAAACCTACCAATATAACTGAAACTGAAAAGAATATACAATGTTAAGTTTCTGTATTCCATAGCTCTCTCTTCAAATTAGAGATTCATACTTGCTTCATTTACTTTTTCTTAGATCTAAGCTAAGATTTTTCAAAACAGGTAATGAGAGGATGACAATTTTGCAGTGTTGTTTTCATTTCCATTCATTTTTGGTATAGCAAATATTCTTTTTATTCCTCTCTGCATCTGTTCAACAATGTTTATTTAGGCTGCTCTGATATCTACGATTATGTTATTTCTGATAGTACTAAAATATACTTTCCAAAGTTACCTGTGATTACTGCTGATCTAAAAGCTTTTGTTCTCAGTAATTTTTTTTAATATGATACAGAAGAGAAATAAATGTAATGGAGAAAAGAAAAGGAAAAAAAAGGCATTATTATTTGCACAAGACTATAAGAAAGGATTCAACATATGTAAAAACAATGAATTTCCTTTTCAAGAAAATAAATATAATACAATACCATTTATTCTAACCTTTTTTTTTCTAGTTTATCTTTGCTTCCTTGTATCTTGTTGGGCATCAGTTATAATATATAACTTTGAGCATCAGTTCAAGATAGCTCTCTTCTTACAAAATATCCTATCAGCCCAAAAAATGCAACAAAGGCTTACTATGGAATACTGTCAATATACCTACCTGGGGCCCACCTAGATATGTAGTTGCTACCAGGGATAGGACCTTTTGCTGGGATCTGTCCCTCCCAGTATATCCATTTATATACATAAACATATACATAGGCACATATACACATGGATACTTTTAATCATACACAAATATACAAATATTCGGGTTTGTCCTCTGTTTCTCTGAAGGTGGATGACACTTCTTTTTGGAAATTTATCAACTTAATTGTATTCTACTTCACAATGATATTTGGATCATAAACTACTTAATTGTTTTGGATAATATAAAATAATAATGGTGCTGGCAACATAACATAGTTCCTCTTTTTCTTTTTTGAACCAATCTATTTTAACTTTCACTTTGTCTTAAATCAGTGATTACTGTTCTTGATTGTTTTTCTAAGAAATACTATTCCTGATCCTTCTGTTTGTGGCTATCTCTAATTTCCTATGCCTGTGGCTGCACCTACATTTTTTGTTAATTTAGCTTGCTATTACTTGACATCCTTCCCCAAGTCCACTCCCATCCAAAGGATGCCTCCTTTGTCTGTCATCGTCCTTTATCTTCATCTTTATCCCATTAAAGTTAATGTACACATCCAAGATGGCGGAGAGGAAGCACACTGCTGTGTAACCTCCGCGTTTTTCTCTCATTATCCATTTCATTTCATGCCTCTGAATTAATGCTCGACTGAAAAAAAACATACAACTAGTTACCAAGAGAAACCATCCTTGAGACTCGTCAGGAAAGGTCTGTTTTTGCGCGAGGGCGGGGACGGTTATTAGATTGGAAGCAGCCTGCAGGCAGCAGCGACAGCGAGAGCACGGAAAGCGGCTCTGAGCCGAGCAGAGTGGAGAGGGGATGGGGCATGATCGCAGCCGTCTCTGCGGGGAGAGCATCGCTACAGGACTGGATACTTTGCTCCCGCAGCAAGTCAGCAGCCCAGCAGAGAAGCTAAAAACACCGAGGGTGAAGAATACAACCCCAAACAGCTGCAGTCTCTCAGGACCTGGCCACCCCTCCCCCACAGTGTCTCAGCATGCTCTCGGATCTCAGAGCGCAGTCGCAGCACAGTCCAGCTAGTGCCTCACTGCTACCCTGCCCCTCCCCCAAAGAAAGCAGCTCCATTCAATGGTTTTTTCCTTCTGTTTCTTGGCTAGTTTGTCTTTGATTATTAGACAGAATGAGCAAGAAACTGAAAAAGACTTTAACCCTTGACAGCTTCTATACAGATAAAGAGCAGACTCCAAATCCTGAGGAGACTAAAAACAAACAGTCCCCAGGTGAATCCCCAAAGGAGGAGATCATATGTTCCTCAGCACAGAAGAATCTCATGGAGGAAATTAAAAAGGCTCTCACAAGGGAGCTAGAAGAAAAATGGGAAAAGCAGAGTGAGGCTTGGCAAAAGGAGAAGGAGGCTTGGGAAAAGGAGAGGGAGGCTTGGCAAAAGAGCCTGGAGAAGTCAGTTAAAGAGAGAGTGGATAAAGAAACCAAATCCTTGAAAAATAGGATTGGTGAACTAGAAAACAAAATTGGTGAAATGGAAAAAAAATTCCACAGAACAAAAGAACTCAATGGGACAATTAGAAAAAGACTTTAAAAAAGTGAGTGAAGAAAATACCTCACTGAAAATCAGGGTCGAACAAATGGAATTGAATGACTCGAGGAGACAAGAAGAATCAGTCAAGCAAATCCAAAAAAATCAAACAATGGAATAGAATGTGAAATACCTTCTGGGGAAGACAACAGACCTGGAAAACAGATCCAGGAGAGACAACTTGAGAATCATGGGACTCCCAGAAAAGTATGATGAAAAAAAGAGCCTGGACACTATTTTCCAGGAAATTATCAAAGAGAACTGCCCAGAAGTCATAGAAACAGAGAGTAAAATAGACATTGAAAGAATTCATCGATCCCCTACTGAAAGGGATCCTAAAATCAAAACACCAAGAAATATAGTGGCCAAATGCCAAAACCCTCAGACGAAGGAAAAAATAGTGCAAGCGGCTAGAAAAACAATTCAATTTCAATTGAATTCCCCAATTCAAGTATTGAGGAGCCACAATAAGGATCACCCAGGATCTGGCAGCATCCACACTAAAAGATCGAAGGGCCTGGAATAAGATATTCTGAAAGGCTAAGGAACTTGGGATGCAACCAAAAATAACTTACCCAGTGAGAATGAGCATCTTTTTCCAGGGAAGAAGATGGACATTCAACGAAGTAAGCGAATTTCACCTATTTTTGATGAAAAAGCCAGAACTTAACAAAAAATTTGATCTACAAGTACAGAACTCAAGAGAAATCTAAAAAGGTAAAGATTAATCTTGGGAACTATATTTTGGCTATAAAGATGTATAAAGAATACAGATATACCTTGTTCTAGAAACTAGATGTGGAAAGGACAATGTACCAAAAAAAGGGGAAAGTGGGGATACTACATTTCATGAAGAGGCATAGGAAACCTATTAGATCTGAGAGAAAGAATGGAGAGGGATGAATATAGTGAGTATTTTACTGCGTTCAGAATTGGCTTTAAGAGAAAAATTTTAGACATATTCAATCTATGGTGAAACTTCTCCCACCTCATTGAAAAGTGAGAAGGGAAAAGTGAAAAGGGAAGGAATAAGCTAAGTGGAAGGGAATACGGTAACTGGGAGGGAAAGGGGTAAGATAGGGAGAGGAACTCTAAGGGGGGGGAGGGATACTAAAAAAAAAGAGGACTGTGAGAAGCAAGTGGTGCTCACAAGCTTAATACTGGGAAGGGGGTTAAGGGAGTAAGAAGGGAGAAAAGCACAAACCGGGGTTAACAAAATGGCAAGTAATACAGAATTGGTCATTTTAACCATAAATGTGAACGGGGTAAACTCCTTCACAAAGAGGAAGTGGTTAGCAGAATGGATCAAAAGCCAGAATCCTACAATATGTTGTTTACAGGAAACACACCTGAAGCGGGGAGATACATGCAGGTTAAAGGTAAAATGTTGGAGCAAAATCTATTATGCTTCAGGTGAAGTCAAAAAAGAGGGGGTAGCCATCCTAATCTCAGATCAAGCTAAAGCAAAAATTGATCTAATCAAAAGAGATAAGGACAGGCACTATATCTTGTTAAAGGGTAGAATGAATAATGAAGCAGTATCTATATTAAACATATATGCACCAAGTGGTGTAGCATCTAAATTTTTAAAAGAGAAATTAAGAGAGCTGCAAGAAGAAATAGACAGCAAAATTATAATAGTGGGAGATCTCAACCTTACACTCTCAGAATTAGATAAATAAAACCACAAAATAAACAAGAAAGAAGTCAAAGAGATAAATAGAATACTAGAAAAATTAGATATGATAGATCTCTGGAGAAAATGTAATGGGGACAGAAAGGAATACACCTTCTTTTCAGCAGTTCATGGAACTTATACAAAAATTGACCATATATTAGGACATAAAAACCTCAAACTCAAATGCAGTAAGGCAGAAATAGTGAATGCATCCTTTTCAGACCATGATGCATTGAAAATTACATTCAATAAAAAGCCACAGGAAAGTAGACCAAAAAATAATTGGAAACTAAATAATCTCATACTAAAGAATGATTGGGTGAAACAGCAAATTATAGATATAATTTTAAAAAATTCTAAAAATAAAAGGAGAGATCAATAAAATTGAAAGTAAAAAAAACTATTGAATTAATCAATAAAACTAAGAGTTGGTTCTATGAAAAAACCAACAAAATAGACAAACCCTTAGTAAATCTGCTTAAAAAAAGGAAAGAGGAAAATCAAATTGTTAGTCTTAAAAATGAAAAGGGAGAAATCACCACTAACGAAGAGGAAATTAGAGCAATAATTAGGAGCTACTTTGCCCAACTTTACGCCAATAAATTTGACAACTTAAATGAAATAGAAGAATACATCCAAAAATATAGCTTGCCAAACTAACAGAGGAGGAAGTAAATATCCTAAACACTCCCATCTCAGAAAAAGAAATAGAACAAACTATCAATCAACTCCCTAAGAAAAAATCCCCAGGACCAGATGGATTTACATCTGAGTTCTATCAAACATTTAAAGATCAATTAACTCCAATGCTAAATAAACTATTTGAAAAAGTAGGGATTGAAGGAGCCCTACCAAACTCCTTTTATGACACAGACATGGTACTGATACCTAAACCAGGTAGGCTGAAAACAGAGAAAGAAAATTATAGACCAATCTCCCTTATGAATATTGATGCTAAAATCTTAAATAAAATATTAGCAAAAAGACTACAGAAAATCATCCCCAGGATAATACACTATGACCAAGTAGGATTTATACCAGGAATGCAGGGCTGGTTCAATATTAGGAAAACTATTAACATAATTGACTATATCAACAACCAAACAAACAAAAACCATATGATCATCTCAATAGATGCAGAAAAAGCATTTGATAAAATCCAACAGCCATTCCTAATAAAAACACTTGAAAGCATAGGAATAAAAGGACTTTTCCTTAAAATAGTTAGGAGCATCTATTTTAAACCTTCAGTAAGCATCATATGCAATGGGGAAAAACTGGAACCTTTCCCAGTAAGATCTGGAGTGAAGCAAGGTTGCCCACTATCACCATTATTATTCAATATTGTATTAGAAACACTAGCCTCGGCAATAAGAGTCGAGAAAGATATTAAAGGAATTAGAATAGGCAATGAGGAAACCAAATTATCACTCTTTGCAGATGATATGATGGTATACCTAGAAAACCCCAGAGATTCTACTAAAAAGCTACTAGAAATAATTCATAATTTTAGCAAAGTAGCAGGATACAAAATAAATCCCCATAAATCCTCAGCATTCTTATACACCACCAACAAAATCCAAGAGCAAGAGATACAAAGAGAAATTCCATTCAAAATAACTGTTGATAGCATAAAATATTTGGGAATCTACCTACCAAAGGAAAGTCAGGAATTATATGAGCAAAATTACAAAAAAGTTTTCACACAAATAAAGTCAGACTTAAATAACTGGAAAAATATTAAGTGCTCTTGGATAGGCCAAGCGAATATAATAAAGATGACAATACTCCTTAAACTAATCTATTTATTTAGTGCTATACCAATCAGACTTCCAAGAAAATATTTTAATGATTTAGAAAAAATAACAACAAAATTCATATGGAACAATAAAAAGTCGAGAATATCAAGGGAATTAATGAAAAAAAATCAAATGAAGGTGGTCTAGTTGTACCTGATCTAAAATTATATTATAGAGCAGCAGTCACCAAAACCATTTGGTATTGGCTTAGAAATAGATTAGTTGATCAGTGGAAAAGGTTAGGTTCACAAGACAGAATAGTCAACTATAGCAATCTAGTGTTTGACAAACCCAAAGATTCTAAATTTTGGGATAAGATTTCATTATTTGATAAAAACTGTTGGGATAACTGGAAATTAGTATGGCAGAAATTAGGCAAGGACCCACACTTAACACCACATACCAAGATAAGATCAAAATGGGTCCATGACCTAGGCATAAAGAACGAGATTATAAATAAATTAGAAGAATATAGGATAGTTTATCTCTCAGACTTGTGGAAGAGAAAGAAATTTGTGACCAAAGATGAACTAGAGACCATTACCAACCACAAAATAGAAAATTTTGATTATATCAAATTAAAAAGCCTTTGTACAAACAGAACGAATGCAAACAAGATTAGTAGGGAAGCAACAAACTGGGAAAACATCTTTACAATTAAAGGTTCTGATAAAGGCCTCATTTCCAAAATATATAGAGAACTGACTCAAATTTATAAAAAATCAAGCCATTCTCCAATTGATAAATGGTCAAAGGATATGAACAGACAATTTTCAGATGAAGAAATTGAAACTATTACCACTCACATGAAAGAGTGTTCCAAATCACTATTGATCAGAGAAATGCAAATTAAGACAACTCTGAGATATCACTACATACCTGTCAGATTGGCTAAGATGACAGGAAAAAATAATGATGAATGTTGGAGGGGATGCGGGAAAACGGGGACACTGATGCATTGTTGGTGGAATTGTGAACTAATCCAGCCATTCTGGAGAGCAATCTGGAATTATGCCCAAAAAGTTATCAAACTGTGCATACCCTTTGATCCAGCAGTGTTTCTATTGGGCTTATACTCCAAAGAGATACTAAAAAAGGGAAAGGGACCGGTATGTGCCAAAATGTTTGTAGCAGCCCTGTTTGTAGTGGCTAGAAACTGGAAAATGAATGGATGCCCATCAATTGGAGAATGGCTGGGTAAATTGTGGTATATGAATGTTATGGAATATTATTGCTCTGTAAGGAATGACCAGCAGGATGAATACAGAGAGGCTTGGAGAGACCTACATGGACTGATGCTAAGTGAGATGAGCAGAACCAGGAGATCAGTATACACTTCGACAACGATATTGTATGAGGATGTATTCTGATGGAAGTGGATTTCTCTGACAAAGAGACTTAACTGAGTTTCATTGGATAAATGATGGACAGAAACAGCTACACCCAAAGAAGGAATACTGGGAAATGAATGTGAACTATTTGATTTTTGATTTTCTTCCCGAGTTATTTTTACCTTCTGAATTCAACTCTCCCTGTGCAGTGGGAGAACTGTTGGGTTCTGCAAATATGTATTGTATCTAGGATATACTGCTACATATTTAACATATATAGGACTGCTTGCCGTCTTGTGGGGGGGAGGGAGATAGGGGAAAAAACGAAACATAAGTGATTGCAAGGGATAATGCTGTGTAAAAATTATCCTGGCATAGATTCTGTCAATACAAAGTTATTATTAAATTAAAAGAAAAAAGAAATTATACACAATATTAAACTCTCTTGTACCTCCAATTCTGTAAGGAGATGAGGGAAGAGAATCTCTTCTTAATCCTTCTATGAAAGCTCTGGCTTGCTGTTGCAAGTCTGTAAAGAGAAAAATGGCCTTCATTGAGATGCAGATTAAAGAAAGATTCCTTCAGATATGTCATTAGAATTTCTTTTCTGAGTTTGTCAGTCTGGACTCTTGGGAATTGACTCCTGTTTATTAAGTTTCTTAGAAGGCTTTCCCTCCATAAAATCAGTAGCCTGAATGCTTTTGATCTTATGGATCTTTCTTACTTACAATTTTTGTAAGTTGGTTCAAAATCCTTATAATACTTCCACATGTCTGTTTTGGAAGCGGTTTGTGCAGGAAATGACTTATCTCTTTCAGAAATCTTTTTCTGACTAGAGGAATAATTCATCAGAGCATTCATTCAGAGTGTTCTCAGTTTATTGATTTCACAAATTTTGACTTGATTTTCGTTAGAAATTTATTTTACTTGTCTCTTCTAAAAAAAGGTTTCTTGTCCTGAGGAGAACACAGGAGAAGCTTTGGAAATAAAAACTTCCACTAAGGAGAAGAAAAATAAAGAAACTTTATTTGTTAATGATCTGGAAAATTTAAATGCTGATGCTTCATAAATGGGTATCTCTCTGGACAGCCAGGAACACTCATGAATCCCCAATGAGTTTAAGAATGTTAGAATCCTTTTGGAAATTGTAATAGCTTCCTAATCAAATTACAAAACTTACAGAAATTTGTACTGCCATCATTTTATTGAGAATAAACTAAATGGAATATAGACTACAAACATGAAAAAAGGTAGGCTACTTTTAAATAGCCTTTTTTGTAATCTTGTGTCACTCCAAAAGCTTAGAGATGCCTGAACAATCGGGCATGTTGAGACTGGCTGAAGACATTCTATATGTGACAGAAACAGTAATAATATCATGAAATAAACTCAATGAATTTAAGGAAAATTCTAGAAACATTTTTGTGAATGAATATGACTCCCCCCCATTAGAACCATAATAAAACATAAGCAATAATTTTGTAACCATTCACACCAAAAAACTATTAAGACACACAAGAGAAAAATAAGAAGTTGTCAATAATAGATTTCAAAGCATGGAATTCAGTATATGTGATTTACTCAATACTAGTAATACTTTACTCAACGGTGAAAGAAGTGGGGATACAAACACAAGTCCCTTAATAGTCAAACGAGTACTCTTCTCAGTTGAAAAACCTACTCTGGTGTTTTTATTTTACAGACAAAATATGAAGACAAAAAATGAGGACAGAAACATCATGGGTAAGGGAGTCCAATTCCTGGGGATTTTTCTCATTTGTATTCTTTAAGGATTTGTTTAGAGTTGGCTTCTATGTATTCTCCTGAACACTCTAGGATACAGTGAGGAGGATGCAGAAGAAGCCTCAAAACAATGTTTGTAACCATGGAGCTTGCTAGGAGTTATGTGAGACTCTAATAACTTAAATTAAAACTGCCACAAACACAATTATTCTTATTCTTAGGAATTTGGAATTAGGGAAGAAGTCCTATTTCAATACTCTAATGCGATATTAGTTTTAGCAAGTGGAATTAGGAATATATATTCACTGTCTCCAACAGGATTATTCCTTACAATCACTCTTCTCACCCTAAGCAATTTGAAAGACTAGTAAACAAATTCAGAGTATTGTTTCCCCTGAAATTCTCTTGACACCTTCTTTCTTGCTGATCTTTTCAGCTGCCAAGAAATAAAAATCTGTATAGAAAATGCCCAAATCTGTAGAACCAAGTATAACCTTTCCAGACTAATGAATTAATATATCCACATGGATCTCATCCTTACACATCAAAATTACCTTCTCCAACTCTTGGCATTCAGATTTATATATAACTCTTAGTGCTCTCCCCCTTACACCTATATAGTAACATACCAGTTACCAAATCTTGTCAGTTCCACCTCTTCCATATCTCTGTATTTATTCCTTTCTCTATCCACACAGCAATATTACACACTCTGCTTTGTGCTCTTATCACTACTTGTTTGCACTTTTTTCCCCAATAGAGAAAGAAAAACTTGACTGAGAGCTTTTGATTTTAAAAATGATAATTTCTTCTGTTTTTCTCCTCCTTCACAGTGATCCCCACACCCTTTATAAGAAATAACATTTTAAAGGAATAAAAGAGATAAAAGGGAGGGGAAATAATCACCCAAAATACTCTCAATGCATTGAAAAACTTTTCAAAACTTTAGCTAAAATTTGTTTTTAAAATAATATATTTTGCTTTATCTAAGAATGTTTCTTTCCCACAGTTAAAAAATATCGAAGAGGGGAGAAAATACATCCAATATGCCCTAAGGACAAAGCTGTTTAGCACAAGGTAAACTAATGTAGTATTGGTGGGGTTTTAGAATGGTAGATTATCATTACAAATCACTAAAGCAATATTGTGAAATTACAGAAATCAATGTGTTTCTATCTTCACCTTATTGGAATAAAACAAATGGAGTGTAGTGTGCAGACAAGTCAGAAGAAGAGATTATGTTTATGTTCAAAGAACATTTCTCAAAGCGTTCTTGTGGACACGCATGAAAGGCCTGATAAGTGGAGACTGACTAAATAAATTCTAGATTCTCAATCAAAAAGAAACAAACTAGGAATTAAAATGGATTGATATAAGAAAATGGAAAATTCTGTATACCTCTCTGAATTAATGTGAGCACAAAAATTAAAACCAAATCAAAAGCACATATAGTCATTTAGTAACTACCAATAAGTGAAGATATATATATATATATATATATATATATATATATATATATATATATATAGAATGACAAGACAAATACTTTACTGTAATGCTGGAGAAACTGAGCAAGATAGATATTAAAGAGTATTTAATAATTTATTTAATGGAGAGATATACTGGGATCCTATGGATCCATGGTTTGGTTCCAGGGCTGAATGAGACTATCATCTCCAAGAATCCAGCAAATAATGTGAGTTCTCAAAGACATATATACACGTGGCTCAGATGCAGGGGGTAGACTGAGGCAGGGGCCTAGTCAGGGTGCTGAGAGTGGAAAGGGAAGTCAGGGTGGGGTGAGCCACCAGAGATGAGATGACATAATCAGAGGGAGAGGGGAGGCACCCCGGAAATGGGGAGAGACATTTGATAAGATGGTATCTGACATTCCTGTAGCTTGGGATGGGGAGAAGCATTCTGATATTCTAAAACATAAGATTTTTTTATCCTTATCAAATGTTCTGATAAAGAGGGAGGGGAGGTTTTGCAGGACTGAGCTTTGACCCAAAGAAACTGAGTCAGGATTTGATCAGGATAATTAGGGAGACTGAGAACTGTAGCATAATATTACAAATAGTGATTAATGGCAAAATCATTAAAGGAGAGAACCAAGAGAATAACTGATAAAAATCTGTCAGTGTTATATTCATTTAAGTGAATATAATACAAAATACCATAAAATACATTATTATTCTTTTCCAGAGATATTCCTGGGGCGATAGAAAAAGAGAGAAAAACATTAAAGGACCAAAAAGGTAGGAAAGTTCAGTTCAAGGATACATTTATAATTTGGGTTCCACCAAGTTTTATTTAGAGTCTAATTGTAAGCCCTCTCCTGAAAACTGTTTCATATATTGAGAAAGGAGATGATAAAGTCATTAAAATCAAGGCTTCCTACATGGGACTTTAAAGCACTTTTGGGGGGAATTCTAAAACATCAAAATCTTTTACAATGAAAGACCATGCCATTCCCCTCTATTAAGAATTCTGAATGGGAGGGGGGGTGATTTTAACTGTTTTAAAGTTTTTCTTTGATAGTGGAAATAAATTAAAGGAATTAGAGTTGGTCATGAGGAAGCCAAATTTTTACTCTTTGCGGATGATAAGATACTTAGAGGATTAAAAACTATAAGTAATCCACTATAAGGATCCAGAGAGGAAACTCACACAGCACAATCAGGAAGTAAAGAGACCTTAATGTCTGAGACACCCAGATGTGTTGTGATCAGTGTGGACCCCCTTGTAAGTGGAAGCTCTAGTCATATTGAGACTGCATCATCAACGGGAAACATCTCCTTCTCTTATTGGTTGTGTGTGTAACCTCATAGATCCTACATAAGTGGTGGGGACCAGGAAGTAGGTATAGTTCAATGGGAATTCAAGAAGAGTCATTGGGAAGTCAGTAAGAGTGCAGGAGAGGGCCAGATGTGAACGTGTAGAATAAAGACCTGAGCTTACAAGCAGCTATATCTTGGGGTGCTCTGTTGGATGTGAGAAAACAACCACTTAGAGAGGCAGTGGCCAGAGGTTTCTGAAAATCTCTGATTGGGAAAGATTGGTAAAGAACCACTGTTCGAGACAGTGGCCAGAGATTTTCTGAAAGCTTGGAAACTAGGCAAGATTTATAACCAGTAATCTCTGGGTGGGAGGTTACAACCCACAATTTTAACAAAGTTACAGGTTGTAAAATAAATCCACATAAATCATCAATCTTTTATATGCATCATTAACATAACACAACAGCAAGAAATCCAAAGAGAAATTCTATTTAAAATAACTGTCAATAGGATAAAATATTGAGGAATCTATTTGCCAAGGGAGTCAGGAACTATATGAACAAAACTACAAAACACTTTTCACACAAATAAAGTCAGATCTAAGCAACTGGAAAAATGTCAAGTGCTTCTGGATAGGTTAAGCAAATATAATAAAGATGACAATACCGCCTAAACTAATCTATTTATTTAGTGCTATATCAAACTCCCAAGAAACCTATTTTACTGACCTAGAAAAAATTAAGAAAATTCATCTGGAAGAACAAAAGGTCAAGAATTTCAAGGGAATCAATGAATAGAAAAGAAAATGAAGGTGGCCTAGAGGTTGCCAGATCAAAAATATATTAAAAAGCAGCGGTCATCAAAACCATTTGGTACTGACTAAGAAATAGAGCAAGTTGATCAGTGGAATAGGTTAGGTTCACAGGACAAAATAGTCAATGACAATAGCAATCTAGTGTTTGACAAACCCAATGATCCCAGCTTTTGGGATAAGAATTCACTATTTGACAAAAACTTCTTGGAAAATTGAAAACGAGTATGACAGAAACTAAGCATAGACCCACACCTAACACCATATACCAAGATAAGGTCAAAATGGGTTCAGGATTTAGACATAAAGAATGATATAAATAAATTAGAAGAACATAGAGTAGTTTACCTCTCCGATCGATGGAGAAGGAAGGAATTTGTGACCAAAGAAGAACTAGAGATCATTATTGATCACAAAATAGATTTTTCTTTCTTATATTAAGTTAAAAAGTTTTTGTACAAACAAAACTAATGTAGAAAGAGTCGGAGGAAGGCAATAAACTGGGAAAACATTTTTACATTCAAAGGTTCTGATAAAGACCTCATTTCTAAAATATATAGAGAACTGACTCAAATTAATCTTAGTGCAAGACATTATCCACTTGATAAATAGTCAAAAAAAAATGAACAATTTTCAGATGAAGAAATTGAAAGTATTTGTAGTCATATGAAAAGGTGCTGCAAATCATTATTAATTAGAGAAATGCAAATTAAGACATTTCTGAGATATCACTACACACTTGTCAGATTGGCTAAGATGACAGGAAATGAGAATGACCAATATTGGAGATGTCAAAAACTGGGGCACTGATACATTGTTGGTGGAAGTGTCAACAGATCCAAATATTCTGGAAAGCAATTTGGAACTATGCTCAAAAAGTAATCAAACAGTGTATATCCTTTGATCCAGCAATATTTCTACTTGGATTCTATCCCAAAAAGATCTTAAAGGAGGAAATGAGATCCACATGTGCAAAAAGTTTGTGACAGCCCTTTTTTGTAATGACTGGAAACTGGAAACTGCGTGGATGCCAATCAATTGGAGAATGGCTGAATAAATTATGGTATATGAATGTTATGGAATATTATTGTTCAATAATAAATGACCACCAAGACGATTTCAGAGAGGCCTGCAGAGACTTAGATGAACTGATGCTGAGTGAATTGAGCAGAACCAGGATATCATTATACATGGCAACAAGAAGTCTATATTAATCATCAATTCTGATGGACATGGCTCTCTTCAACAATGAGATGATTCAAACCAGTGCCACTTGTTCCTTGATAAAGAGATTCATCTACACCCAAAAAGAGGACTGTGGGAGCTGAATGTGGACCACAACATGACACTCTCGTTCTCTACAAATTGTTTGCTTGCATTTTGTTTTCTTTCTCTGTTTTGTTTTCTACCTTCTTGATCTGATGTTTCTTGGGCAGCAAAGTAACTGTATAAATATTATACATATATTGGATTTAACATATATTTTAATATATTTAACATGTATTGAATTATCTGCCAGCTAGGGGAGAGTGTGGAGGGTAGGAGGGGAAAATTTGAAATAAAAGGTTATGCAAGGGTTAGTGTTGAAAAATTACCAAAGCATATGTTTTGTAAATAAAAAGCTTTAACAAAAAAATAAAAATTAAAAAAAAAACCCTCAAATGTGGAATTGATGACATGTGTATATGGGGAGAATTTGAAAGGGAAATGTAAAATTGGATAAGTAGAAGTTTATGACCAGAGGACCTATTCTGGGTAAATAAAGCCATTCTTTCAGCTGTAAGAGTTGCCTATATCCTAAAGTGATTCTATTGCTGGCTTTTTTACCTTGATTGTTGTTGATAAATGGCCGAAGAAATGGCTGAAGAAGATCCACTAGGATGCATCAGAGACATCAATATCTGGCATGGCATTCATTCAGCACAATCTGTTTGATTTGCCACAGAAGATGCTCAACTATTGAAAGATCAAGCATGGGTCAGAGCCAAGATGGTAGAGAAAGTATTACATTTGAATTCTCCCAACATTTTGGGAATCCCAGGGTGGATTTATTCTGTAAAAGTAGAGACATCTTACCCACATTGTAAAAATGTAGCTTAAAGAGTCTTCAGAAGTAACATATATAGTATAAATTAAGAACTTAGCAAAAAGAAAAGATTCATGAATAGATGATGCAATTATAAAAATTCACCTGCAGGTCCCTGAGCTTCATGGGGCTCAGCCTGGAGTAGGGCTTGTGCCCTGAACATCTACAAGCAAGGCTTCCCGTAGCCCTCCCTAGCCTGGCAGGTGTGCCTGGCTAAGAGGGACTGTCTCCAGCAGTCCCAGCAGCAGCACTCTCACCAACAGTACCTTGATTGAAGCAGCCAGAATTCTGGTCCACTAAGGTGACCTTTCATCAGCTTCTGCAGCAGATTGAGCTTTCTGAAGGTGCTGGAACCACTTCCTTATCAAAGACCCATGAAGTGCTCCTGGGCTCAGGCCACAAGGCCTTGCTTCCAGGCTTTAGGGCACCTTTGCCCCATTACTGTGAAAGAGAATGAGGCAGAAGTGAGCCTATCTCCCCCATAATCTTCAATCACCACACTGCTCTAATCTCTAACATTTGAGGTGGCTCGTAGACTGACACTCAGAGGGCATCTTGAAGTAAAGCAGTTAGTGAGTCCAGCAGGCTGAGGGGCAAAGAGAGGGTAGGATGAGAACCTGAGAGCTGCCCCACATCTTAGATGAGGCAGTGATTTATATGAAGCCCTGTAAACAAAGGAATACAACTGGATTCTTGTTCATTATTGTTACCTAGAAAATTTTTTACTCCTCTTTAACAGATTCCCCACTGTGGCTCTTCCAACATTCTTCAATTCCCATTAATTTGTCCTTAGAAGTCTATCATATCTAACTTTTAGAAGATTCCGTTCATTTACTTGATTTTCATTGTACAATTAAGACATATTTAATATTGAAAGGGGAAAAGTTGAATGGCTCTAATAGAATGTTTTATCTATTTCCTCCTCTAATTAAAATTTTTATTTTTCTATTAAAAATTTCAATGTTTTGCCATTTGGTGCATATATGTTTATTGTGCCTGAAGCCTGTTTAGCAAGATAGTTTTCCTGTTTATCCCTTTTATACACATCTCTTTTTGTTTTGCCTGAAATCATTAGTATTAGTACCTAAAAGACAAAAAACAAACAAACAAAAAAACCTGCTGAAATAATAAGATTGTTGTGGATAGATCTAATTTATTTTTTTAAACATATATTTTGCTATCATTTTATTTAAAATATTTGCATCAATATTCATTAGGGAGATTAATCTGTAATTTTCTTTCTCTATTTTGGCTCTTCCTGGTTTAGGTATCAAAAACATATTTGTCACAGAAGGAATTTGGCAGGATTCCTTTTTGACCTATTTTTCCAAATAGTTTACATAGTATTGGAATTAATTCTTTTAAAATGTTAGGTAGAATTCACTTCTGAATTCAGCTGGCCTTGGAGATTTTTTTCATAAAAATTTCATTAATGGCTTATCCATTTTCTTTTCAAAAGTGGGAGCACATACATAATTTGTTAACTCATCTGTTAATCTTGGAAATTTATATTTTTGTAAATATTCATTCATTTCAGTTAGATTCTCAGACTTGCAGACATATAGTAGGCCAAATTAGTTCCTAATTATTGCTTAAATTTCTTTTTCATTGGTAGTAAGTTTACCCTTTTAATTTTTGAATGCTTGGGATTTGTTTTTTCCCCTGAATCAAATTAACCAAAAGTTTATTTATTTAGAAGATTTTTGTATGAAATCAACTCTTAGTTTTTATATAGTTCAATAGTTTTCTCAGTTTCAATTTTATTAATCTCTCCTTTGAGTTTCAGAATTTTGAATTTGGTATTTAACTTGGGATTTTTATTTTGTACTTTTTCTAGCTTTTTTAGATGCATACCCAATTTGTTAATCTCCTCTTTCTCTATTTTATTCATGCAGCTATTTACAAATATAAAATTTCCCCTGCAAGCTTCTTTGCCTCTAATAAGTTTGGAATGTAATATCATTATTGTTATTTTCTTGGGTGAATTTTATGAGTGGCTTCTGTGATGTTTGACCTACTCATTTTTTAGAATCATCTTATTTAATTTCTAATTGCATTTTAGTCTATCTTTCCCTGGCCTATAATTTTTATTGCATTGTGGTCTCAAAAGGAACCATTTACTATTTCTGTCTGTCTGCATTTGATTGTGAGGTTTTTATGCCCTGCTAAATGATCCCTTTTCACGTAGGTGCCATGTAATGCTGAGCAAAAAGTGTATTTCTTTCTCTGTTTCTGTTTATTCAATTTCTTCCCCAGGTCTGTTACACCTATGTTTTTAGGATTTTATTAATCTCTCTAGTTTATTTCTTGTTTCTTTTGTGGTTAGATTTGTTTGATTCTGAAAGGTGAAGGTTGAGGTCCCCCATTAATATAGTTTTGCTATCTATTTCTTCCTATAGATGCTTTAATATATTCTCTAGGACTCTGTATGTTCTACCACTTAGTACATAACATTTAATAATGTTATTACTTCATTGTTTATGTACCCTTTATCAAGATGTACTTTCCTTTCTAATTTCTTTTAATTAATTCTATTTTTACTTTTGTTTTATCTGAGATCAGAATTGCTACCTCTGCCTTTTTACTTTAGCTGAAGCATAAGGAATTCTATTTTATTATACTTTATCTTTACTGCCTATGTCATTTTCTGTGTCAAATGTGTTTCTTGTAAACAACATCATACTGTAAGATAGTTTTTAATCCCCTCTGCTATTTGCTTCCCTTTGATGAGAGAATTCATCCCCTTCCCATTCACAGTTATGATTACCAGCTCTGCATTTTCTCTATCCTATTTTCTTCCATCTATCAACTTTTGTTCTCTTTTTTGACCTGATCCTTATGGTGTCTTTTTTTTTTCATCCATTCCTCACACTACCTTATCTCCTATCAACTCTTCTCCTTTCTCTTAGTATTGGTTTTTAACCCACTCCTCCTACTTCCTTATCTTCTATTGCCACTCTCCCTTCTCTTATCTATTTTTCCTAATTTTTTTGCCCTCCCTTCCATCCAGCTTCTCCCTTTTCTTTCCTAATTCTTCTCCAACATCTTTATAGGGTTGGAGAAATGTCTTTACCCAACTGAATGATTAAGTTATTCCCTTATAGAAGCAAAACAGATGAAATCAAGATTCAAATAATGTTCATCCCTCTTCCTTCTTTTCTTGAATTGCAATAGGTCTTTTGTGCCTCTTCATGTGATCTAATTTGCCCCATTGTACCTCCCTTTCTTCTTCTTTTTTTCCACCTCTTAATTTCTTTTTCATATCACATCAGAGTCCATTCACAAGCACAACATCTGTCCAATGGGATGCCACCTCTGTCTTCCTCAGTAACATACATTTTTTTAAAGAGTTACTGATATCACTTTCCCATCCAGGGATGTAAACAGTTTAACATTTCAATAATATTTATTTTCTCCTATTTACCTTTCTATGCGTCTCTCGAGTCCTGTGCTTGTAGATTAAATTTTATGGTTAGTTCTGAATAATTCAGATGTCATAATCATTTTCATGATCAATTTTAGGTAATTCTAGAAGTTTTCTCAATAACTATTAGATGTTTTTTAAGTTCCTCCAATAATATATAAAGTCAGTGTATTTTCATAAACCTCCCCAGCCTATCTGTTAGCATGCATTTTCTTTCTTAGCAATTTAATTTGGATAAAATGAAAATCCAATAGGTTTCATTGCCATTGCCCTTCTTATTCATGATATAATGTCCTTTTTCATAGGGTGCTTCTGTTTAATTCATTTTTGGAATATCATTTGCTTATCTTGTGATTGGATAAATCTCCATGGGTGAGAAGAAGGATGCTATTAAATACCATAGTCTTTTTTATGACTATTGTTTAATTATAAATATTATTTATTATTATAGCTTTTTATAAACAAAACATATTCATGGGTAATTTTTCAAATTTGACCTTTGCAAAACTTTCTCTTCCAACTTTTCCCTACCTGCCCCCATTCCTTTTCCTAAATGGCAGGTAGTCCCATACATGTTAAATATGTTAAAGTACATGTTAAATACAATATATGTATACATATATGTGTGTGTATACATACATACAGATACATACAAACATATATGCATATACAGTAATTGTGTTGCACAAGGAAGGGCAGATTTAGAAAGAAGGTAAAAATAATCTGAGAAGAAAAAACAAAAATGAAAGCAAGCAATAATAGAAAGAGTCAAAATGTTATGTTGTGGACCATACTCATTTCCCAAGTGTTCTTTCTCTGGGTGTAGCTGCTTCTGTTCATTATAGATCAATTGGACCTGATTTGCATCCTCTCATTGTGGAAGAGAGCCATGTCCATCACAATTGATCATCATGTTGTATTGTTGCTGACATGTGTAATGATCTCCTAGTTCTGCACATTTCACTTAGCATCAGTTCATGTATGTCTCTCCAAGCCTGTCTGTATTCATCCTGCTGGTCATTTCTTATAGAACAATAATATTCCATAACATTTATATATCACAATTTATTCAGCCATTCTCCAATTGATGGGCATCCCTCCAATTTCCAGTTTCTAGCCACTTCAAAAAGGGCTGCCACATGGTTGAGTTGTCTTTATTTGCATTTTTCTGATCAACAATGATTTGGAACACCTTTTCATAGGACTAGAAATAGTTTGAAATTGTTCAGTGAAAATTGTCTGTTCATATCCTTTGACCATTTATCAATTGGAGAGTGGCTTGATTTCTTATAGAGTCAGTTCTCTATATATTTTGGAGATGAGGCCTTTATTAGAACCTTTAGCTGTAAAAATATTTTCCCACTTTATTGCTTTCCTTCTAATCCTGTCACATTAGTCTTATTTGTACAAAAGCTTTTAAACTTAATATAATCGAAATTTTCTATTGTGTGATCATTTATGACCTCTAGTTCTTCTTTGATCACAAAACACTTCCTTCTTTACAGGTCTGAGAGGTAAACTAGCCTATGTTCTTCTAATTTATTTACAATCTCATTCTTTATGCCTAGATCACGAACCCAATTTGATCTTATCTTGGTTTATTGTGTTAAATGTGGGTCTGTGCCTAGTTTCTACCACACTAATTTCCAGTTTTCCCAACAGTTATAGTCAAATACTGAATTCTTATCCCAAAAGTTGGGATTTTTGGGTTTGTCAAACACTAGGTTACTATAATTATTGACTATTTTGTCCTGTGGACCTAACCCATTTTACTGATCAGTTAGTTTATTTCTTAGCCAATACCAAATGGTTTTGGTGATCACTGTTTTATAATATAGTTTTAGATCAGTTACTGGTAGGCCACCTTCATTTGATTCTTTTTTTTTTTTTTTTTTTAATTAGTTCCCTTGAAATTCTTGACCTTTTGTTTTTCCAGATGAATTTTGTTGTTATTTTTTCTAGGTCATTAAAATAGTTTCTTGGGCATCTGATTGGTATTGCACTAAATAAATAGATTAGGCAGTATTGTCATCTTTATTATATTTACTCATCATATCCAGGCACATTAAATATTTTTCTAATTGTTTTGATCTGACTTTATTTGTGTGGAAAATGTTTGTAGTTTTGCTCATATAGTTCTTGACTTTCCTTTGGCAGATAGATTCACAAATATTTTATATTATTGACAGTTATTTTAAATAGAATTTCTCTTTGTATCTTTTCCTGTAGGATTTTGTTAGTGATGAATAAAAATGCTAATGATTTATGTGGATTTTATGTTGTATCCTGCAACTTTGCGAAAGTTGTGGACTATTTCTAATAGCTTTTTAGTAGAATCTCTAAGGTTCTCCATACCATCCTATCATCTCTAAAGAGTGATAATTTGGTTTCCTCATTACCTACTCTAATTCCTTTAATTTCTTTTTCATGTCTTATTGCCAAATTTACAATACAATACAATATTAAATAATAATGGTGAAAGTGGACAACCTTGTTTCACTCCTAATTTTACTGGGAATGGTTCCAGTTTATCACTATTACATATGATGCTTACTGATGGTCTTAAATAGACACTGTTGATTATTTTGAGAAAAAGTCCATTTATTCCTATAGCCTCTAGTGTTTTTAATAGGAAAGGATGTTGGATTTTATCAAATGTTTTTTTCTGCATTTATCAAGGTGATCATATGGTTTTTGTTAATTTGTTAATTGATATAGTCAATTATGCTCACAGTTTTCTTAATATTGAACCAGCCCTGCATTTCTGGTATAAATCCTACTTGGTCATGTTGTATTATTCTGGAGATGATTTTCTGTAGTCTTTTTGCTAAGATTTTATTTAAAATTTTTGCATCAATGTTCATTAGGAGATTGGCCTATAATTTTCTTTGTTTTTGTCCTACCTGGTTTATGTATCAATACCATGTCTGTGTCATAAAAGGAATTTGGTAGGACTACTTCATTCCCTATTTTTTCAAATAGTTAATATAGCATTGGAGTTAATTATTCTTTAAATGTTTGGTAGAATTCGCATGTAAATCCATCTGGCCCTGGGGAATTTTTTTTTAAGGAGTTGATTAATAGCTTGTTCTATTTTGTTTTCTTAAATGGGACTATTTAATGAATTTACTTCTTCCTCTATTAATCTGAGCAACCTATATTTTTGAAGGTACTCATTGATTTCTTTTAAGTTATCAAATTTATTGGCATAAAGTTGAACAAAGTGACTCCTAATTATTGCTCTAATTCCCTCACCATTAGTGGAAATTTCTCCCTTTTCATTTTTAAATTTACCAATTTGATTTTCCTCTTTCCTTTTACCAAATTTACCAAAGGTTTATCTATTTTGTTGTTGTTGTTTTTTTTTTTTTAACAAAACCAATTTTTAGTTTTGTTAATTAATTCAATACTATTTTTTAAACTTTTAATTGTTTTGATTTCTCCTTTTATTTTTTAGAATTTTAAATTTAGTTTTGATGGGGGTTTTTATTTTGCTATTTTTCTAGCTTTTGTAGTTGTAAGCCTAATTCATTGATTTTCTCTTTCTTTATTTATGCAAGTAAGCATGTAAAAGATATAAAAATTCCTTTTATTACTGCCTTGGCTGCATGCCACGGATTTTAGTTTGATGTCTCATTATTGATTCTCCTGGATGAAATTATTCATTGCATCTATGATTTGCTGTTTCACCCAACCATTCTTTAGAAGGATATTATTTAGTTTCCAATTACTTTTTGTTCTATTTTCCTCTGCCTATTTATTGAATGTATTTTTTATTGTAGCATGATCTGAGAAGGATGCATTGACTATTTCTGCCTTTCTACATTTAAATTTAAGGTCTTTATGTCCTAATGTATGGTCATTTTTTTGTATAGCTTCCATGAACTGCTGGGAAGAAGATGTGCTCCTTTCTATCTCCATTCAGTTTGATCCAAAGATCTATCATACCTAACTTTTCTAGTGTTCTATTTACCTCTTTAGCTTCTTTCTTATTTTGTGATTTGATTTATCTAGTTCTGAGAGTGTAAGGTTGTAATATTATAGTTTTGCTGTCTATTTCTTCTTGCAGCTCTCTTAACTTCTCCTTTAGGAATTATCCCTCTTGGTGCATATATGTTTAGTATTTATATTACTTCATTATCTCTGCTATCCTTTAGCAAGATGTGGAGCCCTTCTTTATCTCTTTTAATTAGATTAATTTTTGCCTTTGCTTGATCTGAGATCAGGATGGCTACTGCTGCTTTTTGGCTTTATGTGAAACATAGTAGATTCTGCTCCAGCCTTTTACCTTTATTTTGTATGTATCACCATTTCAAGTGTGTTTTCTATTAACAACATAACGTAGGATTCCTGCTTTTAATCCAGTCTGCTAAATGCCTCCACTTTATGGGTTAATTTACCCCATTCACATTTATGGTTAAAACTGCTAATTCTGTATTTTCTGCCACCTTATTATTCAGAAATTATGCCTTTCTCTTTCCTTTCCACCTTACCTCCCTCCCCAGTATTAGAGTTATGAGCATCACTTGCCTCATGCAGCCCTGTCTCTTTAGCATTCCTCCCTCCACTTTTCTTAAACCATTTCCTTACTATTTCTATGTTTCTATCTATTTAACTTAACCCTTCACTTTTCATTTTACCCTTCCTACTTTTCAATGAAGTGGGAGATGTTTCTATTTAAACCAAATATGTCTAATATTTTCTCTTTGAACCAAATCTGATGAGAGTAAGATTCACACCATGTTCATCCTCCTCCCTTCATTCCCTCAGGTATAATAGGTTTCCTTTGTCTCTTTGTGAGATGTACTTTCCCTCTTTTTTACATCCACTTAAAGTGTAAAGTTTGTAGCATACATAAAATTTTCCTGGCCTTTTAATTAATTTTACTTTTAATTCAAAATTGTTAAATGTAAGATAGATCACAGACTGAACTAAGACATGGCCTACCTAGTTTTAAAGGGATCAACTTTTCTTTTCTTTTCTTCTTTTTCTTCTTCTTCTTTTTTTTAAGAAGCTTGCTTTTTAAGTTCCTTGTTAATGCTTATACCTGTTTGATTCAATTCTGAATTGTATTGCAAGAGATGATTTAGGGCAATTAGGAAATAAATCAGAAATGTGAAAGTTGCTAAGGCTTAGTATAGTGATCTTACATTGAACACATAAAAGGATGTTTGGATAAAAATACTGTTAAAAGAGACCTAATTATTTTTTTAAAAAAACAAAACAATAAAAGGGGCTAAGGTATTGATTTTAATTAAATGATGGTCTTTTACCAAAGGCCATTTCTCAAGCAGAAAACATGGGGCTCCCTTTGTCCTTTTCCCATCAAACAAAATTCAATTATGAAATGAGCTTTCAAAAAAAAAAAACATTTGTAAAATTGTGCAGTTACGATCCTATGAGCAACAATTTTTTTTTTAATTCCCATTAGTAACCCAACAATGGATAAAAGGGAAAGAAATAGAATTTTAAAGTAGTTACTAGTCTAAGAAAATGACTGTACAAAAGAAGTGGCAGCTCTCTCCATAGTTTGCTTTATAAAATTGATTGACATATTGATTGCATTGTATTTTTCTCCAAGGAAAAGTATACCTTAAGATGAGATGTCCAAATACATTTGTTTTTCAATCAACTTTTGAAAAATACTTATATATGTATATGAACTGGAACCAAAACTGAAAATAAAATAATTTGTCCCTCCTCCCAAAAGAAGTCAGCACAGTAATCCACTTTCAGGTATAGTCCAAAAAAATTTTTTTTTTTTTTAACTAGGGATTTTTGAATAACTTATTCTTCTCTTAAAGTAACTTCCACAACAGGTACAAGGTATGAACCATCATTTTTCTTAGTGAGTAAGTGCTTCTCATCGCCCCAAGATATCAATAGCATCTTGTAGAATACTCTCAATATTCGGTTTATCACTTAAGCTCCAAAGCACACCTCAAACCAAGCTGTCTACTTTGTGGGTCTGGATACATTGCTGTATCCATAAATCATAAAATCATAAATCATATTTTTTCATAAAAATTCATCAGTGATACTGACCACTTTTGGCTTCATATAGATAATCATATTCAGCATTGTAGATAGCATCTCTATTTCATTTTAGCTCATGAAAGCTTTGCAACAGTTATCTTTTACCCTACTTTTAAATAAAACCAACTAGCAAATCCAAATAATCAGTTACAACTTCAAATCCAATGAAAAAAATTATTCGTATAGTTTTAAAAAATGAACTGAAGTTCTCAGATGGCCTGCCCATAGTGATGAACATTGCTTCACTGTTCCTATATCACAGCTTCATAACATAAGCAATGACATCTATTTAGTTTTCTTGACTAAAACTGTCTCTTCCATCTCTTCCCCTCACTGACTTTGAAGAGTTACTCAGTTTCCTTTTTTATGCTAATGGAGGAGAATTGTAGATTTATCTGCTGGAGAGTCTTGCTGATCAAAGAATTTGGAGAGAACCTCAACTGAGTAGTGCCGTAAAGAATAAGAGGACTCTTAATGAGCACCCATATGCTCCCAAAGCAAACCAAGAGCCTTTCCCCTTTATGGGAGAGGTTTTTGAACCATAGCATTCCTAGTAGGTAAATGCAATTAGCTAAAGAAACTAATGAATAATCTGAAATCATAGAATCCCCAATAGATGAAATACAGGGAATTTAGTGACCTTCAAAGTAGCCATAATGGAGGAACAGCTGGAGTGGTGAAAAACACCTGGCAGGGAATTCTACAATACATAGCTTTCTCACAAATTCCTATCATATTGTTGACTCCCTTTATTATTTTTTTCGAGAATTGCCTCTTATTATTTTTTGTTTTTTTGATTCCCTTGAGAAGAATCTTCTAAGATTTACTAAGAAGTAAATCCCTTTGGAAAGAAATTTGAAAAAGATATTTTCAACTTGATGATTTCAGAGTTTCTAAAAATTCACACTTGAATTTTACTTCAAAATATTTAGATAAAGTCAGGTTTTCCATAAGGAAAAGTATTCTCAAGAAGAACTTTACCAGGAACTCTTACTGAGAAAAGATGATGTACAACAATAATTATTGGAAAGATTAATAACGAAGACAAGAAAATGTAAATATGTAGATAAACTTTCTCATTTATAGCATGGGAAGAATCTTATATTTTAAAAAATGTTATTTTTAACAAAATTCATATGGAACAATAAAAAGTCGAGAATCTCAAGGGAATTAATGAAAAAAAAATCAAATGAAGGTGGTCTAGCTGTACCTGATCTAAAATTATATTATAAAGCAGCAGTCACCAAAACCATCTGGTATTGGCTTAGAAATAGATTAGTTGATCAGTGGAAAAGGTTAGGTTCACAAGACAGAATAGTCAACTATAGCAATCTAGTGTTTGACAAACCCAAAGATTCTAAATTTTGGGATAAGATTTCATTATTTGATAAAAACTGCTGGGATAACTGGAAATTAGTATGGCAGAAATTAGGCAAGGACCCACACGTAACACCACATACCAAGATAAGATCAAAATGGGTCCATGACCTAGGCATAAAGAACGAGATTATAAATAAATTAGAGGAACATAGGATAGTTTATCTCTCAGACTTGTGGAGGAGAAAGAAATTTGTGACCAAAGATGAACTAGAGACCATTACCAATCACAAAATAGAAAATTTTGATTATATCAAATTAAAAAGCCTTTGTACAAACAGAACGAATGCAAACAAGATTAGTAGGGAAGTAACAAACTGGGAAAACATCTTTACAATTAAAGGTTCTGATAAAGGCCTCATTTCCAAAATATATAGAGAACTGACTCAAATTTATAAAAAATCAAGCCATTCTCCAATTGATAAATGGTCAAAGGATATGAACAGACAATTTTCAGATGAAGAAATTGAAACTATTACCACTCACATGAAAGAGTGTTCCAAATCACTATTGATCAGAGAAATGCAAATTAAGACAACTCTGAGATATCACTACACACCTGTCAGATTGGCTAAGATGACAGGAAAAAATAATGATGAATGTTGGAGGGGATGCGGGAAAACGGGGACACTGATGCATTGTTGGTGGAGTTGTGAACGAATCCAGCCATTCTGGAGAGCGATCTGGAATTATGCCCAAAAAGTTATCAAACTGTGCATACCCTTTGATCCAGCAGTGTTTCTATTGGGCTTATACCCCAAAGAGATACTAAAAAAGGGAAGGGGACCTGTATGTGCCAAAATGTTTGTAGCAGCCCTGTTTGTAGTGGCTAGAAACTGGAAAATGAATGGATGCCCATCAATTGGAGAATGGCTGGGTAAATTGTGGTATATGAATGTTATGGAATATTATTGCTCTGTAAGGAACGACCAGAAGGATGAATACAGAGAGGCTTGGAGAGACCTACATGGACTGATGCTAAGTGAGATGAGCAGAACCAGGAGATCATTATACACTTCGACAACGATATTGTATGAGGATGTATTCTGATGGAAGTGGATTTCTCTGACAAAGAGACTTAACTGAGTTTCATTGGAGAAATGATGGACAGAAACAGCTACACCCAAAGAAGGAATACTGGGAAATGAATGTGAACTATTTGCATTTTTGATTTTCTTCCCGAGTTATTTTTACCTTCTGAATCCAATTCTCCCTGTGCAACAAGAGAACTGTTTGGTTCTGCAAATATGTATTGTATCTAGGATATACTGCAACATATTTAACATATATAGGACTGCTTGCCATCCTGGGGGGGGGGAGGAGGGAGGGAGGGGAAAAAACGAAACATAAGTGATTGCAAGGGATAATGTCGTGTAAAAATTATCCTGGCATGGATTCTGTCAATACAAAGTTATTATTAAATAAAATAAAATTTAAAAAAATGTTATTTTTGCAATTTACTATTAATAGGAAGCAAGTCATTATTTTTGAAAATACTGAATTGGCTTTGAGGTTAATTAAGGTTAAATAAGTTGAAAGAGTTAAACCTTTAAGCCCCTACCCCACAATATGGCTATCAGCTTCAACCTTTTCTGTATGTTTAGTCATACACTGAAGTCAATGACTCAAAATAAAATTTCAAAAATAAGCAGCACTTTTGTGAGGGGCACTTTGAGTAGAAACCTTTTCCTGCAAACTCCTTACGTTCAAATCCTATGATGAAGAAATCTAGGGCAGCTTTGGAAATCACAGGAAAAGCAGTCCTCCTCGCCTATACTGCAGACTTCTATCCCAAATGTGCCAAAATTTAAAACATGATGAAAAAATTCTCAGAGTGAATCCCCAGATCTTTACAAGGATGAGAGTTCTTCTCTTGATTCTTCTCACAGCAATTACACTGGGCTCCAATTTTCAGTAGACAGGACAGTAGAAGATTAGCTATTTCTAGATCTGAAAAAGGGGAAATGTTTCATAATTCTGCAATTTTTGACATAACTAAATCAGTAACTCCACATGAGATGATAGTTAAGAGCTTTTTATAGAATAATTTAAGCTTGTGAATACATTTCTCATCCATGAACTATGTTTTCTCATAGAAGGAATCTAATGATAATTGCTTTTAAAAAATCTAAAAGCATTTTCAATTTTTTATCTGTAATAGTAACATTTGACTGTAATTAGTGTTATCAATGGATATCAGAGATTGAGGACTGTCTGGGTCTTTAGAGGCTCTCTAATATAAGGAAGTACAGTTGTGCAACTATGTGGCCATAGTATCTACACTGGAAGCACTGAAAATTTCTGGTTATAGTCAACATTGGAAAACCTGACTATATTTGTTTTTGTTGTTGTTTTTCATGATTTCTCATACTGATGTAGAAATGATAGCACCATGAGTCAACTATGTCCCATCATTGATCTCTCCTTGTAAAGAGGGCAAAAAACAAACAAATAAAGTACACCTTAAAATATTGATTCTATCAAAAGAAAGGAAATTTCTGTATTTTTTATGATTGACATCCTGGAAAAGTCTCATTCACTTTGAAGTGGATTGAGGTGGGAGGAAGTTGAAAGGTTAAGGGAAGTTGGAGGATGAAGACTCCATTGCTTTGTTTGTGGTTATACTTTGTATTTTCCACTCACCACTTTGAGTAATGTAAATTTTTAGAATTCTCTTGGACTTTAATGGTACAGACCAGAAAACCTCTATAAAGGCTTTTCCCTCCATTACTGTCTGTCTGGTAAAGCAGTTGGCCAGCCTTCAATAAGAGTTGAGTTAAATGGATAATACATGTTAAAAGACTGCCACCAATTGTGAACATCTTTTGTAGTCCAATTAGATTGGGTTGACTTCTTATGGTGGGTAGATTTGTAGGAACTGCCAAGTCAAGAATGATGCTCCTGATGGCATCAGATCTAAAAAAAAAAATATGATGTTTGAGCTGGATGGGACCCTTTCAAGAACATATTGTGTGGGGTGGTAGTTGGATGAGCCAAGTTGGCTGAAGAGTAGACTGGTCTTTGTCTGAGCTTTTTCTGCTTTCTCTCAGATCAACACCAGATCAAGGCTCTAAACTCATTTCTGGAGTGAAAGAACATGCAAATATTTCAAATTACCAGCAAGAGATATTTTGGAAGAACTTCAAAAAAGGTCTGTCTCAATGGGGCATAGGTGTGGGAGTCAGTGGAGCACAGGAGCAAAGCAAGGATTCAGAGGAGTGGCCTCCACACCAGGGAAATCTACTGAGAGGCTCTTAGGCAATGATATACAGCAATTTTGGCAACTTTGTCTTGATTTAGAAGCCACTGGATCAGCTGACTAGCTATGAGACCTCCATTGCAACTACAGAAGGCAAATAGCTCTCAATCCCCAGCATAAGGCTGAATGTGGATCACAACATAGTATTTTTTCTAGTCTTTCATTTTTTATTGAAGAGTTTTATTTGCAATATATATGCAAGGATAATATCTCAAGACAGACCCTTGAAAAACCTTGTGTTCTAATTTTTCCCAACCTTACCCCTTAAAAATATGTTAAATTCAATATAGGCATACATTTTCATACAATTATCTTGCTAAGAAAAACCAGATCAGAAAGTAAAAATAAAAGGAAACAAAATAAAATTCATGCAAACCACAACAAAAAGTGTGAAAATGCTATGTTGTGATCCACACTTAGATCCCACAGTCTTCTCTCTCTAGTTGTAGATGGCAATGATTATCACAAGATAATGAGAACTGTCCTAAATCATCTTTTTGTTGAAACGATCCATATCCTTCCTAGTTGATCATCATATAATTTTGTTGTTGCTATTTGCAATGATCTCCTGATTCGGCTTATTTCACATAACATCAGTTCTTTTCTCCCGAAGTCTCCCTGAAATCATCCTGCTGATCATTTGTTTTTGTTTTTGTTTTTTTTTAATATTTTCTTTTCTTTTATGTAATAATAACTTTATATTGACAGAATCCATGCCAGGGTAATTTTTTTACAACATTATCCCTTGCACTCATTTCTGTTCCCAATTTTCTCCTTCCTCCCTCCACCCCCTTCCCTAGATGGCAAGCAGTCCTATATATGTTAAGTATGTTGCAGTATATCCTAGATACAATATATGTTTGCAGAACCGAGCAGTTCTCTTGTTAGGCAAGGACCCACACGTAACACCACATACCAAGATAAGATCAAAATGGGTCCATGACCTAGGCATAAAGAACGAGATTATAAATAAATTAGAGGAACATAGGATAGTTTATCTCTCAGACTTGTGGAGGAGAAAGAAATTTGTGACCAAAGATGAACTAGAGACCATTACCAATCACAAAATAGAAAATTTTGATTATATCAAATTAAAAAGCCTTTGTACAAACAGAACGAATGCAAACAAGATTAGTAGGGAAGTAACAAACTGGGAAAACATCTTTACAATTAAAGGTTCTGATAAAGGCCTCATTTCCAAAATATATAGAGAACTGACTCAAATTTATAAAAAATCAAGCCATTCTCCAATTGATAAATGGTCAAAGGATATGAACAGACAATTTTCAGATGAAGAAATTGAAACTATTACCACTCACATGAAAGAGTGTTCCAAATCACTATTGATCAGAGAAATGCAAATTAAGACAACTCTGAGATATCACTACACACCTGTCAGATTGGCTAAGATGACAGGAAAAAATAATGATGAATGTTGGAGGGGATGCGGGAAAACGGGGACACTGATGCATTGTTGGTGGAGTTGTGAACGAATCCAGCCATTCTGGAGAGCGATCTGGAATTATGCCCAAAAAGTTATCAAACTGTGCATACCCTTTGATCCAGCAGTGTTTCTATTGGGCTTATACCCCAAAGAGATACTAAAAAAGGGAAGGGGACCTGTATGTGCCAAAATGTTTGTAGCAGCCCTGTTTGTAGTGGCTAGAAACTGGAAAATGAATGGATGCCCATCAATTGGAGAATGGCTGGGTAAATTGTGGTATATGAATGTTATGGAATATTATTGCTCTGTAAGGAACGACCAGAAGGATGAATACAGAGAGGCTTGGAGAGACCTACATGGACTGATGCTAAGTGAGATGAGCAGAACCAGGAGATCATTATACACTTCGACAACGATATTGTATGAGGATGTATTCTGATGGAAGTGGATTTCTCTGACAAAGAGACTTAACTGAGTTTCATTGGAGAAATGATGGACAGAAACAGCTACACCCAAAGAAGGAATACTGGGAAATGAATGTGAACTATTTGCATTTTTGATTTTCTTCCCGAGTTATTTTTACCTTCTGAATCCAATTCTCCCTGTGCAACAAGAGAACTGTTTGGTTCTGCAAATATGTATTGTATCTAGGATATACTGCAACATATTTAACATATATAGGACTGCTTGCCATCCTGGGGGGGGGGAGGAGGGAGGGAGGGGAAAAAACGAAACATAAGTGATTGCAAGGGATAATGTCGTGTAAAAATTATCCTGGCATGGATTCTGTCAATACAAAGTTATTATTAAATAAAATAAAATTTAAAAAAATGTTATTTTTGCAATTTACTATTAATAGGAAGCAAGTCATTATTTTTGAAAATACTGAATTGGCTTTGAGGTTAATTAAGGTTAAATAAGTTGAAAGAGTTAAACCTTTAAGCCCCTACCCCACAATATGGCTATCAGCTTCAACCTTTTCTGTATGTTTAGTCATACACTGAAGTCAATGACTCAAAATAAAATTTCAAAAATAAGCAGCACTTTTGTGAGGGGCACTTTGAGTAGAAACCTTTTCCTGCAAACTCCTTACGTTCAAATCCTATGATGAAGAAATCTAGGGCAGCTTTGGAAATCACAGGAAAAGCAGTCCTCCTCGCCTATACTGCAGACTTCTATCCCAAATGTGCCAAAATTTAAAACATGATGAAAAAATTCTCAGAGTGAATCCCCAGATCTTTACAAGGATGAGAGTTCTTCTCTTGATTCTTCTCACAGCAATTACACTGGGCTCCAATTTTCAGTAGACAGGACAGTAGAAGATTAGCTATTTCTAGATCTGAAAAAGGGGAAATGTTTCATAATTCTGCAATTTTTGACATAACTAAATCAGTAACTCCACATGAGATGATAGTTAAGAGCTTTTTATAGAATAATTTAAGCTTGTGAATACATTTCTCATCCATGAACTATGTTTTCTCATAGAAGGAATCTAATGATAATTGCTTTTAAAAAATCTAAAAGCATTTTCAATTTTTTATCTGTAATAGTAACATTTGACTGTAATTAGTGTTATCAATGGATATCAGAGATTGAGGACTGTCTGGGTCTTTAGAGGCTCTCTAATATAAGGAAGTACAGTTGTGCAACTATGTGGCCATAGTATCTACACTGGAAGCACTGAAAATTTCTGGTTATAGTCAACATTGGAAAACCTGACTATATTTGTTTTTGTTGTTGTTTTTCATGATTTCTCATACTGATGTAGAAATGATAGCACCATGAGTCAACTATGTCCCATCATTGATCTCTCCTTGTAAAGAGGGCAAAAAACAAACAAATAAAGTACACCTTAAAATATTGATTGTATCAAAAGAAAGGAAATTTCTGTATTTTTTATGATTGACATGCTGGAAAAATTTCATTCACTTTGAAGTGGCTTGAGGTGGGAGGAAGTTGAAAGGTTAAGGGAAGTTGGAGGATGAAGACTCCATTGCTTTGTTTGTGGTTATACTTTGTATTTTCCACTCACCACTTTGAGTAATGTAAATTTTTAGAATGCTCTTGTACTTTAATGGTACATACCAGAAAACCTCTATAAAGGCTTTTCCCTCCATTACTGTCTGTCTGGTAAAGAAGTTGTCCAGCCTTCAATAAGAGTTGAGTTAAATGGATAATTCATGTTAAAAGACTGACACCAATTGTGAACATCTTTTGTAGTCCAATTAGATTGGGTTGACTTCTTATGGTGGGCAGATTTGTAGGAACTGCCAAGTCAAGAATGATGCTCATGATGGCATCGGATCTAAAAAGACATATGATGTTTGAGCTGGATGGGACCCTTTCAAGAACATATTGTGTGAGGTGGTAGTTGGATGAGCCAAGTTGGCTGAAGAGTAGACTGGTCTTTGTCTGAGCTTTTTCTGCTTTCTCTCAGATCAACACCAGATCAAGGCTCTAAACTCATTTCTGGAGTGAAAGAACATGCAAATATTTCAAATTACCAGCAAGAGATATTTTGGAAGAACTTCAAAAAAGGTCTGTCTCAATGGGGCATAGGTGTGGGAGTCAGTGGAGCATAGGAGCAAAGCAAGGATTCAGGAGAGTGGCCTCTATGCCAGGGAAATCTACTGAGAGGCTCTTAGGCAATGATATACAGCAATTTTGGCAACTTTGTCTTGATTTAGAAGCCACTGGATCAGCTGACTAGCTATGAGACCTCCATTGCAACTACAGAAGGCAAATAGCTCTCAATCCCCAGCATAAGGCTGAATGTGGATCACAACATAGTATTTTTTCTAGTCTTTCATTTTTTATTGAAGAGTTTTATTTGCAATGCATATGCAAGGATAATATTTCAAGATAGACCCTTGAAAAACCTTGTGTTCCAATTTTTCCCACCCTTACCCCTTAAAAATATGTTAAATTCAATATAGGCATACATTTTCATACAATTATCTTGCTAAGAAAAACCAGATCAGAAAGTAAAAATAAAAGGAAACAAAATTCATGCAAACCACAACAAAAAGTGTGAAAATGCTATGTTGTGATCCACACTTAGATCCCACAGTCTTCTCTCTCTGGTTGTAAGTGGCAATGATTATCACAAGATAATTGGAACTATCCTAAATCATCTTTTTGTTGAAACGATCCATGTTCTTCATAGTTGATCACCATATAATCTTGTTGTTGCTATTTGCAATGATCTCCTGATTCTGCTTATTTCACATAACATCAGTTCTTGTCTCCTGAAACCTTTCTGAAATCATCCTGCTGATCAATTCTTTTTTTTTATATATATTTTCTTTTCTTTTATTTAATAATAACTTTATATTGACAGAATCCATGCCAGGGTAATTTTTTTTACAACATTATTCCTTGCACTCATTTCTGTTCCGATTTTTCCCCTCCCTCCCTCCACCCCCTCCCCTAGATGGCAAGCAGTCCTATATATGTTAGATATGTTACAGTATATCCTAGACACAATATATGTTTGCAGAACTGAACAGTTCTCTTGTTGCACAGGGAGAATTGGATTCAGAAGGTAAAAATAACCTGGGAAGAAAAACAAAAATGCAGATAGTCCACATTCGTTTCCCAGTGTTCTTTCTTTGGGTGTAGCTGCTTCTGTCCATCATTTATCAATTGAAACTGAGTTAGGTCTCTTTTTCAAAGAAATCCACTTCCATCAGAATACATCCTCATACAATATCATTGTCGAATTGTATAATGATCTCCTGGTTCTGCTCATTTCACTTAGAATCAGTTCATGTAAGTCTCGCCAGTCCTCTCTGTATTCATCCTGCTGGTCATTTCTTACAGAACTATAATATTCCATAACATTCATATACCACAATTTACCCAGCCATTCTCCAATTGATGGGCATCCATTCATTTTCCAGTTTCTAGCCACTACAAACAGGGCTGCTACAAACATTTTGGCACATACAGGTTCCTTTCCCTTCTTTAGTATCTCTTTGGGGTATAAGCCCAGTAGTAGCACTGCTGGATCAAAGAGTATGCACAATTTGATAACTTTTTCGGCATAATTTCAGATTGCTCTCCAGAATGGTTGGATTCGTTCACAACTCCACCAACAATGCATCAGTATCCCAGGATGTTGGAATCCTTACTAACTGCTAACTAATTAGAGTTGATCAGTTACAGCTAGGCCACCTTCATTTGATTTTTTTTTTCATTAATTCCCTTGAGATTCTCGACTTTTTATTGTTCCATATGAATTTTGTTCTTATTTTTTTTAGATCATTAAAATATTTTCTTGGAAGTCTGATTGGTATAGCACTAAATGAATAGATTAGTTTAGGGAGTATTGTCATCTTTATTATGTTCGCTTGGCCGATCCAAGAGCACTTAATATTTTTCCAATTATTTAAGTCTGACTTTATTTGTGTGGAGACTTTTTTGTAATTTTGCTCATATAATTCCTGACTTTCCTTTGGTAGATAGATTCCCAAATATTTTATGCTATCAACAGTTATTCTGAATGGAATTTCTCTTTGTATCTCTTGCTGTTGGGTTTTGTTGGTGATGTATAAAAATGCTGAGGATTTCTGGGGATTTATTTTGTATTCAGCTTCTTTGCTAAAATTATGAATTATTTCTAATAGCTTTTTAGTAGAATCTCTGGGGTTCTCTAGGTATACCATCATATCATCTGCAAAGAGGGATAGTTTGGTTTCCTCACTGCCTACTCTAAATCCTTTAATATCTTTCTCAACTCTTATTGCAGAGGCTAGTGTTTCTAATACACTATTGAATAATAATGGTGATAGTGGGCAACCTTGCTTCACTCCAGATCATACTGGGAAAAGTTCCAGTTTTTCCCGATTGCATATGATGCTTACTGATTGTTTTAAGTATATGCTCCTGACTATTTTAAGGAAAAGTCCATTTATTCCTATGCTCTCAAGTGTTTTTGTTAGGAATGGATGTTGGATTTTATCAAATGCTTTTTCTGCATCTATTGAGATGATCATATGGTTTTTGTTTGTTTGGTTATTGATATATTCAATTATGCTAATAGTTTTCCTAAATTTGAACCAGCCCTGCAGTCCTGGTATAAATCCTACTTGGTCATAGTGTATTATCCTGGGGATGATTTTCTGTAATCTTTTTGCTAATATTTTATTTAAGATTTTAGCTTCAATATTCATTAAGGAGATTGGTCTATAATTTTCTTTCTCTGTTTTCAGCCTACCTGGTTTAGGTATCAGTACCATGTCTGTGTCGTAATAGGAGTTTGGTAGGACTCCTTCAATCCCTATTTTTTCAAATAGTTTATTTAGCATTGGAGTTAATTGTTCTTTAAATGTAAATCCATCTGGTCTTGGGGATTTTTTCTTAGGGAGTTGGTTCATAGTTTGTTCTATTTCTTTTTCTGAGATGGGACTGTTTAGGATATTTACTTCTTCCTCTTGTTAGTTTGGACAAGCTATATTTTTGGAGGTATTCTATTTCATTTAAGTTGTGGAATTTATTGGCATAAAGTTGGGCAAAGTAACTCCTAATTATTGCTTTAATTTCCTCTTCGTTAGTGGCGAGTTCTCCCTTTTCATTTTTAAGACTAACAATTTGATTTTCCTCTTTCCTTTTTTTAATCAGATTTACTAAGGGTTTGTCTATTTTGTTGTTTTTTTCATAAAACCAACTCTTAGTTTTATTAATTAATTCAATAGTATTTTTACTTTCAATTTTATTGGTCTCTCTTTTTATTTTTAGAATTTCAATGTTAGTGTTTCACTGGGGGTTCTTAATTTGTTCCTTTTCTAGCATTTTTAGTTGCAAGCCCAATTCATTGACCTTCTCTTCCTCTATTTTATACAAATAGGCCTCTAGAGATATGAAATTTCCCCTTATTACTGCTTTGGCTGCATCCCATACATTTTGGTATGATGTCTCATTAATATCATTTTCTTGGGTGAAGTTATTAATTATGTCTATGATTTGCTGTTTCACCCAATCATTCTTTAGTATGAGATTATTTAGTTTTCAATTATTTTATGGTCTACTTCCCCCTGGCTTTTTGTTGAATGTAATTTTCATTGCATCGTGGTCTGAAAAGGATGTATTTACTATTTCTGCCTTACTGCATTTGAGTTTGAGATTTTTATGTCCTAATATATGGTCAATTTTTGTATAGGTTCCATGAACTGCTGTAAAGCAAACTCGTCTCCCCACATAGGAAACTGCTCTTCAATTTATTTTGGCCTCCTCGTATGTTGCAACAGTCTTGTGAACTGAGTCTATGAGACTGATCCAATCTTTCTTTGTTAGATTTGTGTTTTGTTTCTTTAAGGTTTCTACATGATAAGTAGACAATTAACAGGGGTCTGTAAGACTGCAGCTGTTTGCTTGGCCTGTAAAGCAAACTCGTCTCCCCACATAGGAAACTGCTCTTCAATTTATTTTGGCCTCCTCGTATGTTGCAACAGTCTTGTGAACTGAGTCTATGAGACTGATCCAATCTTTCTTTGTTAGATTTGTGTTTTTGTTCTAGATTTTGGTCAAATTACAGATATTGACTTGCTTCTGGAACCTGGATCAGCTTTGATCAACTTTGATTGTCACCACGGCACACACCCACTCTGCAAAGAATGAGAGCCTCCTATCACTTCACAGCCTGAAGCAGCAGTTTTAAAATGAGACCGTGGACTTGATCCTGCATCGAGTGTACTTTGGACTGATATGAGGGACTTTGGGGATGGTTGATGACCGACTGTTAAACCTTACCTGGATCATCTATTACTGTGTGTTTAAGACTTGGGATGGGATTTGTTAAAACTGTAATTGCTGTTATGTTTGAGCAAGATATAGTGCCCTTCCTTATCTCTTTTAATTAGATCAATTTTTGCTTTAGCTTGATCTGAGATCAGGATGGCTACCCCTGTTTTTTTGACTTCATCTGAAGCATAGTAGATTTTGCTCCAACCTTTTACCTTTAACCTGCATGTATCTCCCCGCTTCAGGTGTGTTTCCTGTAAACAACATATTGTAGGATTCTGGTTTTTAATCCATTCTGCTAACAGCTTCCTCTTTATGGGGGAATTTACCCCGTTCACATTTATGGTTAAAATGACCAATTCTGTATTACTTGCCATCTTGTTAACCCCGGTTGATGCTTTTCTCCCTTCTTTCCCTCTACCCCCCTTCCCAGTATTAAGCTTGTGATCACCACTTGCTTCTCACAGCCCTCCCTTTTTAGCATCCCTCCCCCGCCTTAGAGTTCCTCCCCCTATCTTACCCCTTTCCCTCCCAGTTTCCATATTCCCTTCCATTTAGCTTATTCCTTCCCTTTTCACTTTTCCCTTCTCACTTTTCAATGAGATGGGAGATGCTTCACCATAGATTGAATATGTCTAAACTTTTTCTCTTAAAGCTAATTCTGAAGGCAGTAAGATACCCACTATATTCATCCCCCTCCATTCTTTCTCTCAGATATAATAGATTTCCTTTGCCTCTTCATGAGATGTAGTACCCCCACTTTACCCTTTTTCTGGTACAATGTCCTTTCCACATCTAGTTCCTAGATCAAGATATACATGTATTCTTTATACAACTTTATAGCAGAAATATAGTTCCCAAGATTAATCTTTACTTTTTTAGATATCTCTTGAGTTCTATATTTGTAGATCAAACTTTTTGTTAAGTTCTGGCTTTTTCATCAAAAATAGGTGAAAGTTGCTTACTTTGTTGAATGTCCATCTTCTTCCCTGGAAACAGATGCTCATTCTAGCTGGGTAAGTTATTTTTGGTTGCATACCAAGTTCCTTAGCCTTTCGGAATATCATATTCCAGGCCCTTCGATCCTTTAATGTGGATGCTGCCAGATCCTGGGTGATCCTTATTGTGGCTCCTTGATGCTTGAATTGGGTTTTTCTAACTGCTTGCAGTATTTTTTTCCTTCATCTGAGGGTTTTGGCATTTGGCCACTATATTCCTTGGTGTTTTGATTTTAAGATCCCTTTCAGTAGGTAATCGATGAATTCTTTCAATGTCTATTTTACCCTCTGTTTCTATGACTTCTGGGCAGATCTCTTTGATAATTTCCTGGAAAATAGTGTCCAGTTTCTTTTTTTCATCATGCTTTTCTGGGAGACCAATAATATTCAGATTGTCTCTCCTGGATCTGTTTTCCAGGTCTGTTGTCTTCCCCAGAAGATATTTCACATTCTTTTCCATTGTTTGATTTTTTTGGATTTGCTTGACTGATTCTTCTTGTCTCCTCAAGTCATTCAATTCCAATTGTTCAATTCTGATTTTCAATGAAGTATTGTCTTCACCCACTTTTTAAAAATCTTTTTCTAATTGTCCAATTGAGTTCTTTTGTTCTGTGGAATTTTTTTCCATTTCACCAATTTTGTTTTTTAGAGAGCTGTTTTCTGTTTCCAGTTCACTAATCCCATTTTTCAAGGATTTTATTTCTTTATCCAATCTCTCTTTAAATGAGTAGGATGACTTCTCCAGGCTCTTTTGCCAAGCCTCCCTCTCCTTTTCCCATTTTTCTTCTAGCTCTCTTGTGAGAGCCTTTTTAATTTCCTCCATGAGATTCATCTGTGCTGAGAAACAGATTATCTCCTCCTTTGGGGATTCACCTGGAGACTGTCTGTTTTTAGTCTCCTCAGGGTTTAGAGTCTGTTCTCTATCTGTATAGAAGCTGTCAAGGGTTAAAGTCCTCTTCAATTTTTTGCTCATTTTGTCAAAGAATCAAAGACAAACTAGGAAAGAAAAAGAAGAAAAAACCCTAACTGGAGACTGTTTTCTTTGGGGGAGGTGCTGGCTGGTGTTACCAAGCTTCCTCTACAGACTGTGGGGGCAGCAGCGAGGCACTAGCAGGACTGTGCTGCGCCTGTGTTCTGAGACTCCGAGAGCGTGCTGAGACACTGTGGGGGAGGGGTGGCCAGGTCCCGAGAGACTCCAGCTGTTTGGGGTTGTATTCTTCACCCCCGGTGTTTTTAGCTTCTCTGCTGGGATGCTGACTTGCTGCCAGGGCAAAGTATCCCGTCCTGTAGCAAAGCTCTCCCCGCAGAGACAGCTGTGATCACACCCCACCCCCTCTCCAGTCATCTCCCGTGTTCTCACTGCTGCTGCCCTCAGCCTGCACCAGATCTAAAACCATCCCCACCCTCGAGCAAAAACAGCCCTTTCCTGGCGAATCTCAAGGATGGCTTCTCTTGGTAACTATTTGTGGGTTTTTTTCAGTCAAGCATTAATTCAGAGGCTTGTAATGAAATGGATAGTGAGAGAAAATGCGGAGCTTACACAGCTGTGTGCCTCCTCTCCGCCATCTTGGCCGGAAGTCCCCAAATTCTGATCATTTCTTATAGAACAATAATATTCCATAACACACACACACACACACACACACACACACACACACACACACACGTGTTTGTGTTTGTGTTTGTGTGTATATATATATATATATATATATATATATATAAAATCATAATTTATTCAGTCATTCTCCAATTGATGAGCATTCACTCAGATTTATTGTCACTAAAAAACGGACTGCCACAAACATTTTTACACATGTGGGCTCTTTTCCCTCCTTTAAGATCTCTTTGGGATATAAGCCCAGTAGAAAAACTGCTGGATCAAAGGGTTTGGTCATAGTTCCAAATTGCTCTTCAGAAAAGCTGGATCGCTTCACAATTCCACCAACAATTGAGACTCTAATAGTCCCAGTTTTCCCATATCCCCTCCAACATTCATCATCTTTTGCTCTTATCTTAGCCAATATGAGAATTGTGTAGTGATATCTCAGAATTGTCTTAATTTGCATTTCTTGGATCAATATTAGAAATGGTTTCAATTTCTTCATTTGAAATTTGCTCATATCCTTTAACCTTTATCAATTGGAGAATGAGTTGAATTCTTATAAATTTGTGTCAGTTCTCTTTATATTTTAGAAATAAGGTCTTTCTCAGAACCCTTGAATGTAAAAACGTTTTCCCAATTTATTGTTTCCCTCCCTTTTAATCTTGTGTGCATTAGTTTTGTTGGTACAAAAAACTTTTTCACTTAATGTAATCGAAATTATCTATTTTGTGTTTAATAATGTTCTCCAGTTCTTCTTTGGTCACAAATTCCTTCCTCTTCCACAGATCTGAGAGGTAAACTATCTTATGTTCTTCTAATTTGCTCATCATATCACTATGTCTAAATCATGAACTCATTTCTACCTTAACTTGGTATACAGTGCTAGTTGTGGGTCAATGCCTAGTTTCTGCCATAATTTCTAATTTTCCCAGCAGTTTTTGTCAAATAGTGTACTCTTATCCCAAAAGCTAGGATCTTTGTGTTTGTCAAACACTATGATCATTGACTGGTTTGTTCTGTGAGTCTAACCTATTCTACAGATCAACTACTCTATTTCTTAGCCAGTACTAAATGATTTTGACGACTGCTGATTTATAATATGGTTTTAGGTCTAAGCCATGTTCATTTGCATTTTTTTCATGAAGTCCTTTGAAATTCTTGACCTTTTCTTCTTCTAGATGAATTTTGTGATTTTTTTTTTTTAGATCTGTAAAATAATTTCTTGGGAGTTTGATCGGTATGGCTCTATATAAGTAAGATTAATTTAGGTTGTATTATCATTTTTATTCTATTCGATTGGCCTATACATGAGCTTTTGATACTTTTCCAACAGATTTGATCTGACTTTATTTGTGGAAATGTTTTGTACACAATATAGTATTTTCATTTTTTTGTTGTTGTTTGCTTTTGGTTTTCTTATGTTTTCCCTTTTGTATCTGATTTTTCCTGTTCAACATGATAAATGTAAAAATGTGTATAGAAAAATTGTACACACTTAACATATATTGGATTACTCACTGGCCAGGTGAGGGGGTTTGGAGAAGGGGAGGAGAAAAATTTGGAACACAAGATTTTTGTGTTTTTGCAAGGGTGAATGTTGAAAACTATCTTTGCATATATTTTGTAAAAAAAAAAAAGCTATCATTAAAACATAGAAAAATGAAAAAGCAAAAAGGAAAATACTAAGCCAATTACAGAAAGAGACAGCAAAGGTATATTAATGGAGGACCTTAACCTTCCCCTCTCCCAATCAGATAAATCTAAGCACAAAATAAAGAAGAAAGAAACTAGGGCGGTTAATAGAATCCTAGGAAACTTAGATTTGATAGATCTTTGGAGAAAATAAAATAGGGAGAGAAAGGAATACACCTTTTTCTTGGAAGCATATGCTATCTACACAAAAATTGACCAATGTATTAGGGCACAAAAACTTCACAGACCTCTGAGAAAGGCAGAAATAATAAATGTTTCCTTTTCAGATCACAATGCAATAAAAATTATATTCAATAAAGGGGCAAGAGAAGACAAACTAAAATCCAATCAGAAACTCAATGACCAGATTCTAGAAAATGAGTGGATCAAACAAGAAATCACAGAAACAATCCATAATTTCATCCAAGAGAATGACAAAATAGTGAGAAAACACTCCACAAATGATGTTATGCAGGCAAAGTAGTACTTAGGGGAAAGTTCATATAATTAAATAGCTACATGAATAAAAGAAAGAAGAGATCTATGAATCAGACATTCCATTAAAAAAAAAAAAAAGCTATCATTAAAACATAGAAAAATGAAAAAGAAAAAAGGAAAATACTAAGCCAATTACAGAAAGAGACAGCAAAGGTATATTAATGGAGGACCTTAACCTTCCCCTCTCCCAATCAGATAAATCTAAGCACAAAATAAAGAAAAAAGAAATTAGGGTGGTTAATAGAATCCTAGAAAACTTAGATTTGATAGATCTTTGGAGAAAATAAAATAGGGAGAGAAAGGAATACACCTTTTTCTTGGAAGCATATGCTATCTACACAAAAATTGACCAATGTATTAGGGCACAAAAACTTCACAGACCTCTGAGAAAGGCAGAAATAATAAATGCTTCCTTTTCAGATCACAATGCAATAAAAATTATATTCAATAAAGGGGCAAGAGAAGACAAACTAAAATCCAATCAGAAACTCAATGACCAGATTCTAGAAAATGAGTGGATCAAACAAGAAATCACAGAAACAATCCATAATTTCATCCAAGAGAATGACAAAATAGTGAGAAAACACTCCACAAATGATGTTATGCAGGCAAAGTAGTACTTAGGGGAAAGTTTATATAATTAAATAGCTACATGAATAAAAGAAAGAAGAGATCTATGAATCAGACATTCCATTAAAAAAAAAGCTTGAGAAAAGAACAAATGAAAATTCCTCAGTTAAATATCATATTAGAAATTCTGGCCCTCAAAGGACAGATGAATAAAATTGAAACTAAGGAAACTAATGAAGTAATTAATAAAACTAAGAGTTGGTTTTATGAAAAAAATCTGATAAAATAGATAAACTTTTGGTTCATTTTATTAGAAAAAGGAAAGGGAAAAAATATATATATATACCAGCAAAGAAAACTAAGCTATTTTGCTCAAAGGTATGGCATCAAATCTTACAATCTAAATTTTGTTATTGTTATGTTTGTTTTTTCTTCATTTCTTTTTCTTTTTGATCTGACATTACTTGCAAATATGTTTCAAACAATTGTACTTGTTTAATCTATATTAGATTGCTTGCTGTTTGAAGGAGTATGGAAGAGAGAGGGAGAAAAATTTGGAACCCAAGATTTTACAAAGGTGAATGTGGAAAACTATCCAAATATATATATTATTGGAAAATAAAATACTATTTTAAGAAACAAAACCAAATCCTTGGTTAGATCTAGAAAAGAAAGGAAATAAACCAATTCACATACACATTATGAAAGCAGGAAAAAGCAAAACAACAGAGGAGAAAAATTGAATAAAAAGCACTGCTTAAGTATTACTGTGACAGATACTATACTAAAACTTTCCCAACTATCTCATTTCGAACCCTAGAAGGTAGTTGCTATAATTGGGCAAATTTTATAAACTATACTGAGACAGATGATAAATGATTTGCCCAGGTCACAAAAATAGCAAGTGTCTAAAGGCAGATTTTTTTGAGGATGAGCCAAGCAAAAGGCCCTTTTTCCTGCTAGCAACCCAGGGTCTAGATGGGCTATGGAGAGTGACACTGATTGATAGAGGCTGATTTATTGTCAATAGTCAAGACTATAACTGCAAAGATTATCTCTTTAAGTGGATCTTTTTTATTTTAGTTAAGCCTTTTCTTAATTGAAGTAGGACTTTATTGCAGTAGGCCCTGAATGAATTCCTTGTTTAGTTTCTACAAAACACTAGAGTTATTGTATCCAATTAAAAGACCGAGTTAGGATGTCAATCTGAGGTTAGTTATCCCTAAACCTGACCCAAATTCCACCCCCCCATTTTTTTTTTTTTTTGGAATTTAGCTTGGCTCATAGCTTTAAGGGATTATTAGGAACTGCCTGCTTTGTGGTTATAAAATCATTAGGACTTTGCTTTATGGCATCATCCCTCTTTTTTTAACTTTTATTTTTTTATTATATCTTTTTTATTTACAAAACATATGCACGGGTAAATTTTTCAACATTGACCCTTACAAAACCTTTTTGGTCCAAATTTTCCCCTCTTTACCCCTCCCCCCCGAAATGGCAAATAGTCCAATACATGTTAAATATGTTAAATCCAATATATCTATACATATTTATACAGTTGTCTTGCTGCACAAGAAATATAGGATATAGAAGAAAAGGAAAAAAAAAAAAACCTGAGAAGAAAAACAAAAATGCAAGCAAACAATAACAGAAAGAGTAAAAATGCTATGTTGTGGTCCACACTCAGTTCCCATAGTCCTCTCTCACTGGGTGTAGATGGCTCTCTTCATTACTGAACAATTGGAACTGGTTTGAATCACCTCATTTTTAAAGAGCCACGTCCATCAGAATTGATCATTGTATAGTCTTATTGTCGTGTACAATGATCTCCTGCTTCGCTCAGCATCAGCTCATATTAAGTCTCTCCAGGCCTCTCTGAAATCATCCTGTTGGTCATTTCTTACAGAACAATAGTATTTCATAGCATTCATATATCATAATTAATTTAGCCATTCTCCAATTGATAGGCATTCATCTGTTTTCCAGTTTCTAACTACTACAAAAAGGGATGCCACAAACATTTTCACACATGTGGGTCCTTTTCCCTCCTTGAAGATCTCTTTTGGATATAGGCCAATAGAAACACTGCTGGTCAAAGGGTATGCACCGCTTGATAACTTTTTGAGCATAGTTCCAAATTGCTCTCTAGAATGGTTGGATCGGTTCACAGTTCCACCGACAATGTATCAGGATCCCAGTTTTCCCACATCCCCTGCAACATTCATCATTATCTTTTCCAGTCATCTTAGCCAATCTGACAGGTGTGTAGTGATAGCTCAGAGTTGTCTTAATTAGCATTTCTTAGATCAATAGTGATTTGGAGCACCTTTTCATATGACTAGAAATAGTTTCAATTTTTTCATCTGAAAATTGTTCATATCCTTTGATCATTTATCAATTGGAGAATGACTTGATTTCTTATAAATTTGAGTCAGTTCTCTATATATTTTGGAAATGAGGCCTTTATCAAAACCTTTGAAATTAAAAATGTTTTCCTAATTTATTGCTTCCCTTCTAATTTTGTATTTGTTTGTACAAAAGCTTTTTAACTTAATAATGACCTCTAGTTCTTCCTTGGTCAAAAATGATTTCATCATCCACAGAACTGAGAAGTAAACTATTCTGCATGTTCTAATTTTTTTTTATAATATCATTCTTTTCACCTAGATCATGAACCGATTTTGGCCATTTATCTTGGTGTACAGTGTTAAGTGTGGGTCAATACCTACTTTTTGCCCTACTAGTTTCCAATTTTCCAAGCAATTTGTGTCAAATAGTGAATTCTGATCCCAAAAGCTGGGGTCTTTGGGGTTGTCAAACACTAGATTGCTATAGTTATTAACTCTTTTGTGCTGTGAACCTAGCCTATTCCACTGATTAGTTAATGTATTTCTTAGCCAGCGCCAAATGGTTTTGATGATCGCTGCTTTATAATATAGTTTTAGATCTCCTACAGCTAGACTGCTTTCATTTATTTTTGTTTGTTTATTTTCATTAGTCCTCTTGAAATTCTTCCAGATGAATTTTATTTTTTGTAGGTCAATAAAGTAGTTTCTTGGGAGTTTGATTGGTGTATAGTATTAAATAGATTAGTTCAGGTAGCATTGTCATCTTTATTACATTTGTTCGACCTATCCAAGAGCATTTGATATTTTTCCAATTGTTTAGATCTGCTTTTATTTGTGTGGAAAGTGTTTTCTAGTTTTGCTCATCGAGTTCCTGACTTTTGCTTGGCAGATAAGAGTCCCAAATATCTATTGATGGTTATTTTAAATGGAATTGTTGTTGGATTTTGTTAGTGCTGTATACAAATGCTGATGATTTTTGTGGATTTATTTTGTATCCTGCAAATTTGCTTAAGTTGTGGATTTTTCCTAATAGCTTTTTAGTTGATTCTCTGGAGTTCTCTAAGTAAACCATCATATGGACAGAAACAGCTACACCCAAAGAAGGAACACTGGGAAATGAATGTGAACTATTTGCATTTTTGATTTTCTTCCCAAGTTATTTTTACCTTCTGAATCCAATTCTCCCTGTGCAGCGGGAGAACTGTTCGGTTCTGCAAATATGTATTGTATCTAGGATATACTGCAACATATTTAACTTATATAGGACTGCTTGCCATCTTGGGGGGGGGGTGGAGGGAGGGAGGGGAAAAAACGAAACATAAGCGAGTGCAAGGGATAATGTTGTAAAAAATTACCCTGGCATTGATTCTGTCAATACAAAGTTATTATTAAATAAAATTAAAATTTAAATTAAAAAAAATAAAATAAGTAAACCATCATATCATCTGTAAAGAGTGATAATTTGGTTTCCTCACTACCAACTCTAATGACTTTAATCTCTTTCTCAACTCTTATTGCCAAAGCTAACATTTCTAATACAATATTGAATAGTAATATTGATAGTGGACAACCTTGTTTTACCCCTGATCTTATCAGGAATGGTTCCAATTCATCCCTATTATATATGATGCTGATTGTTTGAAATAGATGCTCCTGACTATTTTAAGGAAAAGTCCATTTATTCCTATACTCTCTAGTATTAATAGGAATGGATGTTGGATTTTATCAAATGCTTTTACTGCATCTATTGAGATGATCATGTGGTTTTTGTTAATTTGGTTAATTGATATAATCAATTATGTTAATACTTTTCCTAATATTGAACCAGCTCTGCATTCCTGGTATAAATCCTACTTGGTCATGGTATATTATCCTGGGGATGATTTTCTGTAATCTCTTTGCTAATATTTTAAGATTTTTGCATCAATATTCTTTAGGGACATTGGTGTATAGTATTAAATATATTAGTTCAGGTAGTATTGTCATCTTTATTATATTTGTTCAACCTATCCAAGAGCATTTGATATTTTTCCAATTGTTTAGATCTGCTTTTATTTGTGTGGAAAGTATTTTCTAGTTTTGTTCATCGAGTTCCTGACTATTGCTTGGCAGATAAGAGTCCCAAATATCTATCGATGGTTATTTTAAATAGAATTGTTGTTGGATTTTGTTAGTGCTGTATAAAAATGCTGATGATTTTTATGGATTATTTTATATCCTGCAAATTTCTCTTAAGTTGTGGATTTTTTCTAATAGCTTTTTAGTTGATTCTCTGGAGTTCTCTAAGTAAACCATCATATGGACAGAAACAGCTACACCCAAAGAAGGAACACTGGGAAATGAATGTGAACTATTTGCATTTTTGATTTTCTTCCCAAGTTATTTTTACCTTCTGAATCCAATTCTCCCTGTGCAGCGGGAGAACTGTTCGGTTCTGCAAATATGTATTGTATCTAGGATATACTGCAACATATTTAACTTATATAGGACTGCTTGCCATCTTGGGGGGGGGGTGGAGGGAGGGAGGGGAAAAAACGAAACATAAGCGAGTGCAAGGGATAATGTTGTAAAAAATTACCCTGGCATTGATTCTGTCAATACAAAGTTATTATTAAATAAAATTAAAATTTAAATTAAAAAAAATAAAATAAGTAAACCATCATATCATCTGTAAAGAGTGATAATTTGGTTTCCTCACTACCAACTCTAATGACTTTAATCTCTTTCTCAACGCGTATTGCCAAAGCTAACATTTCTAATACAATATTGAATAGTAATATTGATAGTGGACAACCTTGTTTTACCCCTGATCTTATCAGGAATGGTTCCAATTCATCCCTATTATATATGATGCTGATTGTTTTAAATAGATGCTCCTGACTATTTTAAGGAAAAGTCCATTTATTCCTATACTCTCTAGTATTAATAGGAATGGATGTTGGATTTTATCAAATGCTTTTACTGCATCTATTGAGATGATCATGTGGTTTTTGTTAATTTGGTTAATTGATATAATCAATTATGTTAATACTTTTCCTAATATTGAACCAGCTCTGCATTCCTGGTATAAATCCTACTTGGTCATGGTATATTATCCTGGGGATGATTTTCTGTAATCTCTTTGCTAATATTTTAAGATTTTTGCATCAATATTCTTTAGGGACATTGGTCTATAATTTTCTTTCTCAGTTTTTATTCTACCTGATTTAGGTATCAGTACCATGTCTGTGTCAAAGAAGAAATTTCATAGGAGTCTTTCATTCTTTATTTCTTCAAATAGTTTTAAACAGTATTGGAATTAATTGCTCTTTAAATGTTTCATAGAATTCACATACAAATCCATCTGGTCTTGAGGATTTTTTCTTTGACAGTTGATTAATAGCTTGTTCTATTTCTTTTTCTAGCTTTTTTAGTTTTAAGGCCAATTTATTGATCTCTTTCTCTATTTTATGCAAGTAATCATCTAGAGATATAAATTTTCCCCTTATTACCGCTTTTGCTGCATCCCACAAATTTTGGTATGTTATCTCATCAACGTCATTCTCTTGGGTGAAATTGTGTCTATGATTTGCAGTTTCATCCATTCATTTTTTAGGATGATATTTAGTTTCCAATAACTTTTCTATTTTCCCCTGGCTTTTTATTCAATGTAATTTTATTCTATCATGATCTAAAAAGAATGCATTTACTATTTCTTCCTTTCTACGTCCTAATATATGGTCATTTTTGTATAGGTTCCATGAACTGCGAGAAGAAAGTGCACTCTTTTCTGTCTGCATTCAATTTTCTCCAAAGATCTATCATACCTAACTTCTCTAGTATTTTATTTACCTCTTAACTTCATAATTTATTTTGTGGTTTCATTTGACAGAGCAAGGTTGAGATCCCCCACTATTTTAGTTTTGCTGTCTTATTTCTTCTTGTAGCTCTTTTAACTTGTACTTTATGAATTTCTATGCTATGCCACTTAGTACATATATATATATTTATATTGATATTGCTTTATTATCAATGATAACATTTAGCAAGATATGTTTTTCCTTATCTCTTTTAGTTACATCTTTTTTTGCTTTTGCAAAAAATCTGAGATCAGGATGGCTACCCCTGCTTTTTTTACTTCACCTGAAGCATAATAGATTCTGCTCCAGCCTTTTTACCTTTACTCTGTATGTTTCAGAGCATGTATGTTTCACACTCTGCTTTAAATGTGTTTCTTGTAAACAACATATTATAGGATTCTGACTTTTAATCCAGTATACTATCCACTTCTGCTTTAATGGGGAGTTCACCCCATTAACATTTACAGTTGGAGCTACTAATTCTGTATTTCCTGCCATCTTATTATCCCCAAATTATCCTTTTCTATTTCCTTTTCCCCTTTCCCTCCTCCCCAGTATATAACTTAGGAGTACTACTTGCCTCTAGCAATCCCTCCCCTATAGAGTCCCTCCCCCTTTCTTATACTTTTTCCCTACTATTTATGTTTTCCCTTCCCTTCCCTTCTATTGAGCCTGTGTATATAGATATATATATAGATATAGATATAGATATAGATATAGATATAGATATAGATATAGATATAGATATAGATATAGATATAGATATAGATATAGATATATATATAGATACATACATAAATACACACACACACACACACACACACACACACACACACACATACATTATGGTCTGTATTTGAAAATGGAGATTTGTCTTCTCTTTCCCACCACACTTCTGCTTAAAGGAACTGCTTGTAACCATGTGTTATAATTAAGAAATTGTAAATTATCAAGATGAGTGAGGTGAAAAAACTTAGTCCCATAATTTATAAACAGATCTTTTAGAATGTTGGAAGCACTTCTGAGTTTTGTGTTCTCCTCTATCTTCCAAAAAACTATAGTATTCACAAAGCTTAACACCAAAAAACTGAATGAGAAACATGCCACCAGTTGTGTTGATTTGTTTCTTTGACAATATGGATTACATTTTTTTAAGTAAAGTTGTTTTTAAAATATATACCTGGATAATTGTCAATATTTACCCTTACAAAACTTTGTGTTCTAAAATTTTCCCCCTCTTCCTTCCACCCTCCCCCATACACGGCAAATAATCCTATATATGTCAAACATGTGAAATTCTTCTGTACATATTTCCACAAATATAATGCTGCTCAAGAAAAATCAGATCCAAAATGGGAAAAAAAATGAGAAAGAAAACAAAATAAAAGCAAACAACAACAAAAAGAGTGAAAATATTATGCAGTGGTTCACATTCAGTTCCCACAGTCCTGTCTCTGGGTGTAGATGACTCTCATCATCACAAGACATTGGAACTGGCCTAAATCATCTCTTTGTTGAAAAGAGCCATTTCCTTAAGTATTTATTATCATATAATCTTCTTGTTGCCATGTACAATGATCTCCTGGTTCTGCTCACTTCACTCAGCATCAGTTCATGTAAGTCTCTCCAGGTCTCTATGAAATCATCCTGCTGATGTGTCATTTCTTACAGAACAGTAACATTCCATAACATCCACATACCACATTCACATTCAACTTTTCTCTAACTGTTGGCATCCACTCAGTTTCCAGTTTCTAGCCACTACAGAAAGGGCTGCCACAAACATTTTATGTTCATGTAGGTCCCTTTTCCTCTTTTATGATTTCTTTAGGATACAGGTTCAATAGCAACACTGTTGAATGAAAGAGTATGCATAGTTTCATAGTCCTTTGGGAATAGTTATGTGGATTACATTTTATAATAACTATAAACCAGGGGAGGATACTGGGGAAATGGCAGCATAGGTTGGTAAATTTCAAGGTCTTTAGATTTACCCCCCAAATAGAGCAAATTTGCCCCTCAGGGCCAACATAGACTGGTGAAAAATCAAGAAGACTTGAGGCAGAAAGTTATACCCCAAGTAGAACCTGAGAAGATGTGAAGATTGACCCTGGGACAGAGATTAATTTATGTGAAGTCTAAATACCTCAAGCCTAGCTCTGCAGAAACAACAGGTAGGAACCCCTGGCTCAATATGGCTTTAACTAGATAGTTCAGCAGGAACCATAGAAACTTTTACTTGCAGATAGATTGAGGAGTTGGGGATCTGAGTCCAGAAATATTGAGAACCTTAATTCAGAAAACTAGGCCCAACTGTGCCACTGAAATGGGGCACTGGATAAGAAAGAACCAGGATTGTAGATGCCTGCTGGCACTTCCTGGAGTTTTTTTTTTCTTTTTTTTTTTTTTTTTTGGGGGGGGGGGTTCCAAATTGGAGGAGAGAATGAAAGTGAAGCTAGAGGCAAGATGATGCCTATACCATTAAAGGTGCTTATTACACTAATACCTCTTATCAAAAAAGAAAATAAACTAGTAAAGAAGAAAAAAATTCACCATAGAAACTTCCTATGGGAACAGAGAAGACCACAGCTCATGAAAGCTTCTACCCCAAAAAGTAATGTGAAAAGGCTTCCTGGCACTGAAAAAAAAAAAAAAAAATAAAACAGGATGTAAAACATCTTATAAAAAACAACAGATTTAGAGAGCAGATCAAGAAGAAAAAAATTCACCATAGAAACTTCCTATGGGAACAGAGAAGACCACAGCTCATGAAAGCTTCTACCCCAAAAAGTAATGTGAAAAGGCTTCCTGGCACTGAAAAAAAAAAAAAAAAACTCAAAAAAGAATTTAAAAATCAAATAAGATACAATGAAGAAAAACTAAAAAAAAATCCAAGGAAAACCTAAATTCAAGGTAAGTCAGTGAAGCTATGAGAGAGCAAGAAATAACAAAATATTATAAAGAATGAAAAAAATAAAACAGGATGTAAAACATCTTATAAAAAACAACAGATTTAGAGAGCAGATCAAGAAGAAAAAAATTCACCATAGAAACTTCCTATGGGAACAGAGAAGACCACAGCTCATGAAAGCTTCTACCCCAAAAAGTAATGTGAAAAGGCTTCCTGGCACTGAAAAAAAAAAAAAAAACTCAAAAAAGAATTTAAAAATCAAATAAGATACAATGAAGAAAAACTAAAAAAAAATCCAAGGAAAACCTAAATTCAAGGTAAGTCAGTGAAGCTATGAGAGAGCAAGAAATAACAAAATATTATAAAGAATGAAAAAAATAAAACAGGATGTAAAACATCTTATAAAAAACAACAGATTTAGAGAGCAGATCAAGAAGAAAAAAAATAGAATAAAAAAGCCTAAAAAATTTGACCATGAAAAGAAAGTCAATACAATAATGCAAGAAATAATTTAAGAAAATAGTCATGGAATGATAGAACATGAGGGGAAAATAGAAAGAGAAAAAAATCCACCAACCACCACCTCAAGGAGATCCTTTGTGGAAAACAAATAGGAATATTATTGCCAAATTCAAAAAAGCCCCTGATCAAAGAGAAAATTTTTCAAGAAACAAGACAAAAACAATTCAAATATGATGGAGCTATAAATAAGAATTGTACAGAACTTAGCAGAAGCTATAATAAATGACCACAGGTCCTGGAATCATATCTACTGACAATCAAATGAACTAGGCCTGCCGCCAAAAATAACAAGCAAAGTTATAATGTTGAATAAGAAAAAACATGGATATTCAATGGACTTGCAGATTTTCAGGACTTTTCATCAACCAAACCTGAACTTAATAGAAAATATAACAAAAAGCCAATATCAAAAATCAATTCAAGGAACATAGACAATTTGTTTGTTTTTTCACATGGGAAATGTATACCATATGTTTAAGATTGACATCAACAATAGGGTAGCTCAAAAGAAAAAATTGGGACAGTGTTTGGGAAAAAAAGAGCAATCATGTTACAGAAATAAGGTGCAGAGGAAGAGAAACATAGAGGCATTAGAGGAGAAATTTTAGAATCATTTTATTATGTTTGCAACTTTCAACAGTTTTAAATGATATTTGTTTCATAACACCTTTGTCCTTGGATAAGATATTCCCATATTTTTATTAATATTTTTAGAGGAAACAGAATTTGCCTCAGAGTTATTGAATAAAAGGGTCCAAGTAAGTATATATATATATATACACACATACATACATATATAGAAATTATGCTCATGAGTGTCCATCTTTTCTTTACTTCCTTGTAAACTGTTGTTTTGTTCTCTGCTGTACACCTCTTTTATTTTATTCATTTTCCTCCTTTCATTGTCCCAACCACCCCCAAATAGGATACAGTTAAGAAGGTATATATTTCTGCACATATATACATACACATCCCATCTTTCTACATATACACACACCTTTCCTATCCCTGCTGACCCTTTGCTTTATTTCTGCTCCTTAACTTGCCTTGCTACTACACAGTGTTCTCTAGCCCATACATCCCTCCTTGTCTTCTTCCCTCACCTTTGCTTCCCCATGTATCCATCTTTCCGACCCTTCTTTATAGATTTTGAAGGATGCTATAGTCATCATGACATGTATGTATATATATATATATATATATATATATTATATATATATATATAAAGATTGGCACTCTCTCTCTCTCTGTATATATATATATATATATATATATATATATATATATATATATATATATATATATATGGAGGTTGGTGCTCTCTCTCTCTCTCTCTCTCTTTCTCTCTCTCTCTTTCTCTCTCTCTGTGTGTATATATATATGGAGAATGGCTTTTTAATCCATTCCCAATGTGATTAGGTTTTCAAATCTACAAACCCTCCTCCCACATCTAATGCCTCTGCTGTCTATTTTTCCTCTATACCTCATTTGTGTGATTACTATTGTTTACCTTAACTCTGCCCAAATCTTTCTTTTAATTGATGTGAATCTTAAATATGCTCCATATTGCCTATGTAAAAAACAATTTGTTGAGGTCTTTCAAATTGCTCTTTGATATTGGCTCTTAGATGGTAAATTTTAACAATGTTTCCTTCAGTATATGTCACATTAGCTATTCTATTTTCAACAAGTAAAATTGTCCGTGAATGTATATTTCCCCCTTGCTACACACAATCCATATATACAGTGTCATTCAAGTCTTTTCTGAAGAATCTTGGATTGTGAATACTATAAAAGATGACGATTGTTGTACTTTTTCTTTCACAAGTCCTGAATTCCCTACTTTGTTTTCTTTATATTCTCTTTTTCTTATTTGTCTTCTACTTCTAAAATGATATAAAAATGTTGTTCCTTCCTTTTCTAATTATTCTACTTTATTTTTCTACTGACTTATCTGCCATATATCACTCATCTCTATAATATCTGCTTCTCAGTAACTATCATTACAATTCCTTGCCAAATGTAAATTCTATGGACTTGAGAAAATTTTAAAAAGATGGTAACTCTTTCTTGCAGGAAAATGTAGCCCAGTCATAAGGTGGAAGAGATGAACACAAAAGAAAATAGTTTAATTCCCTCAAGATTGTGTTAACTGTACAAATAGAAATGACCACTAGAAGATGATTTCCAGCTAGAAGGATGTATCAGGAAGCATTCATGGAGTGCTTGTGATTGCCCTCAAAGGAAGGACAAGGATTGCAGAGGGAGAGAAGAGAGAACTGGTAATATAGAGGGGAGAGATGCCTGTGGAGTGTGATAGTGAAAAGAGTACAAAGAGCATTTGAGAAAAATCAAGTAAGGCAGGTTGATTGAAGTCTTAGGTTTGCAAAATGACATCATGGGGAGTAAGACTGGAAATAACAGCAAATATGACACCTGTTAAGGTGTCAATCTGTGGATGTCCTAGAATCCGTATTTTATTACATTAGACAATATGGAAGCATTGTCAGGTGTGAGCAAAGGATTGGATATGTTCTTAGTGGGTACAGAACGATTTCTTTTTTGGTGGCAGAACTGCTCACTGTCAATACACTTTGAGAAATCATGCACAACATCCAGAAGGCCAGGATAAGAGAAGGTGTTCCCATTTTGCTAAAGGTTTATTTTCGACTTTCAAAATTCAACCCATCACAAATTTCTGAAAAGTTACATGATAATGCAAAAAATTTAGTATATTTGGTAAGAAAGCAAAATCCTGATCATGATTAATAAACTAACACTGTTGACTTTCATATACAATAAACTGAGTCACAATGGGAATCCATTTGTAGAAAAATAGATGCCTTGGTTCTGAGAATTGGAATAGATAAACAATAAAGTGATTTCCATCTTTGAAGTTTTCAGTTCTATGTAATTCACTTTATCATCTAGGAAAGTAATCTTTCCTAGACTTAAGGACTTAAATAGGTTTCATGTCTTTAAGTGAAATAATTTCAAAGCACTGGGCACTATCCATCTCCCATGCAAATGTGGGACATTGTGGGATCTTGTCAAACTGGATATCTTTTGTCAACATAAACCTTGACTTTTGACCCACACCTTAGAATCAAAAGATAAATAAATGTTTCTAAAGCCACTTGAAAATAATGACATAAAAATATAATGTTTTCCTTTTCAGTGATATTTAACTTTTCATGTTTTTTTCCCAGTCTCAGTAAGTTGTTCATTCTTGAAATGTTTTCCCCCCCTATTAGCTTCAATTACTTTTTGTAGAAAAGAAACATGTTATGAAAGAGAAATAAAATGAAAAATGAGAGCCCAATTTTTGAAATCGATAAGCTAACACTACACTTAAGAGTTGTTTTGATAATGACTTGGCTTTTTCTATGTAGGAAATGATTTCTGATCTAACAGTGTTTTTCTACATACCCATCTTTCTAAAGTTTCTAAAGCATTATCAAAGTGCAATATGCACCATGAACAAATAAGTGCAAGAAAAAAATCTTTAAAAGAATTCAGGTTGCCTAGTCTTTGGGGTTAAATATCCTAAGAAACAAAGGGGTCAGTGCCAAATTTTATTCCAAATTTACTAGCATAGAAGGGAAATTTTCCTAGTATTTCAGGAGGATTTTTTCTCAGCTCTCTACAATGCAATGTAAATACTTAAGTAACCATAAAAAAACAAGAATGATTTAAAGAAGCAATGAGAGAAGAAGAGCCTCCTTCCTCTCACTTCTTTGCAAATATGGAAGTATGTATAAGAGAGTTGAATATTGCCCATAACTTCAAACACTCTTGTCAATGATTTGACTGTTTTGGCTAATGGTTTACTTTTAATATTTAATCTTGCAAGATGTTTTTCATAACAGGTGTGGGGATTTATGCAAGTGAGAAACATTGTTTGGAGAAATATACACAATTGTTTAAAGAAAAGTTATCATCAATGCTTTTTAGAAAAGAATGTTATTTGAATATTCCAAGTCAGAGGCAACAAGACTAAACCAGGATAAGAAATACTCATGTGAATAAAGAGGAAAGAATAAATGTCTGAGATGTCTCTGGGATAGAAGACATAACAAATAATGTAATATATAAAAGCAAGGGAGAAAGCAGGAGAAAGAACTGGCTCTGAGCTCAGAGAGCTATGTGACTTAACTGCAGGCAGTGTCCTCAATGAAAGTAGCAAAAATGAGTGAAGAGAGGGTTTTTTAAAAAAAAAGATAATTTGGATATGTTCAGGATGAGTTGCATGTCAAATATGTTGCTGGGATGTATAGGTTCAGGTATCTTCTGCAGAGAGATATTCATAATACCCAAAAAGACCTGAGAGATGGACAGGAAAGAAGGTATAGGGAAAGATTACAAGGGAAGATTTGTTTCATTCAGTGGGATACAGAAATTAATCCACCAGAGAGAAATTTACTCCAAAACAGGTGTAGAGGCCATCTTAAAAGAAAAAAAAATATTTTAAGCACATTGCTCATCACAAAACTTTGGTGAGAAGAAAATCAATCAATGCAGCAATAAAGAGAAAAAAATATCAGCTGGGACAAGAATTTGTATACATTCATTTACAAACACTATTATTCGGGATTTGTAAAAAATGAATACAAACTGAAAGGATTGTGTTTTTTTAAATAATTTTTTTATTGATAGAACGCATGCCAGGGTAATTTTTTACAGCATTATCCCTTGCATTCACTTCTGTTCCAATTTTTCCCCTCCATCCCTCCACCCCTTTCCCCAGATGGCAAGAGTCCTTTACATGTTGAATGGGTTGCAGTATATCCTAGATACAATATATATGTGCAGAACCAAACAGTTTTCTTGTTGCACAGGGAGTATTGAATTCAGAAGGTATAAATAATCTGGGAAGAAAAACATAAATGCAAGCAGTTTATATTCATTTCCAGTGTTCTTTCTCTGGGTGTAGCTGCTTCTGTCCATCTTTGATCAATTAAGGCTCTCTTTATCAAAGAGGTCCACTTCCATCAGAATACATCCTCAAACAGTATTGTTGTTGAGGTATATAATGATCTCCTGGTTCTGCTCATTTCACTCAGCATCAGTTCATGTAAGTCTCGCCAGTCCTCTCTGTATTCATCCTGCTGGTCATTCCTTACAGAACAATAATATTCCATAACATTCATATACCACAATTTACTCAACCATTCTCCAATTGATGGACATCCTTTCATTTTCCAGCTTCTAGACACTACAAACAGGGCTGCCACAAACATTTTGGCACATACAGGTCCCTTTCCATTTTTTAGTATCTCTTTGGGGTATAAGCCCAGTAGAAACACTGCTGGATCAAAGGGTATGCACAGTTTGATAACTTTTGGGCATAGTTCCAAATTGCTCTCCAGAATGGCTGGATGTGTTCACAATTCCACCAACAATGTATCAGTGTCCCTGTTTTCCCACATCCCCTCCAACATTCCCCATTATCTTTCCCTGTCATTCTAGCCAATCTGACAGGTGTGTAGTGGTATCTCAGAGTTGTCTTAATTTGCATTTCTCTGATTAATAATGATTTGGAGCATATTTTCATATGTCTACAAAAAGTTTCAATTTCTTCGTCTGAGAATTGTCTGTTCATATTCTTTGACCATTTATCAATTGGAGAATGGTTTGATTTCTTATAGATTAGAGTCAATTCTCTATATATTTTGGAAATGAGGCCTTTATCAGAACCTTTGATTGTAAAAATGTTTTCCCAGTTTATTGTTTCCCTTCTAATCTTGTTTGCATTTGTTTTGTTTGTACAAAAACTTTTCAATTTGATATAATCAAAATTTTCTATGTTGTAGTCAATAGTGATCTCTAGTTCTTCTTTGGTCATAAATTCCTCCCTCTTCCACAGGTCTGAGAGGTAAACTATCCTATGCTCTTCCAATTTATTTATCATCTCATTCTTTATGCCTAGATCATGAACCCATTTTGACCTTATCTTGGTATACGGTGTTAAGTGTGGGTCAATGCCTAGTTTCTGCCATACTGATTTCCAATTTTCCCAGCAATTTTTGTCAAATAATGCATTCTTATCCCAGAAACTGGTGTCTTTGGGTTTGTCAAACACTATATTATTAAAGTTATTGGCTGTTTTGTCCTTTGAACTTAACCTACTCCATTGATCAACTAGTCTATTTCTTAGCCAATACCAGATGGTTTTAGTAACTGCTGCTTTATAATATAATTTTAGATCTGGTACAGCGAGGCCACCTTCATTTGATTTTTTTTTTCATTAATTCCCTTGAAATTCTTGACCTTTTGTTTTTCCATATGAACTTTGTTGTTATTTTTTCTAATTCATCAAAGTAGTTTTTTGGGAGTCTGATTGGTATAGCGCTAAATAAGTAGATTAATTTAGGTAGTATTGTCATCTTTATTATATTCGCTCGCCCAATCCAAGAGCATTTAATATTTTTCCAGTTGGTTAGATCAGACTTAATTTGTGGGGAAAGTGTTTTGTAGTTTTGCTCATAAAGTTTCTGATTTTCCCTTGGCAGATAGATTTCTAAATATTTTATACAATCAGTAGTTACTTTAAATGGAATTTCTTTTTGTATCTCTAACTGCTGGGTTTTGTTAGTGATATATAAGAATGCTGATGACTTATGTGGGTTTATTTTATATCCTGCAATTTTGCTGAAGGTGTAGATTGTTTCTAATAACTTTTTGGTAGAATCTCTGGGGTTTTCTAAGTATACCATCATATCATCAGCAAAGAGTGATAATTTGGTTTCCTCATTTCCTATTCTTATTCCTTTAATCTCTTTCTCAACTCTTATTTCCAAAGATAGCATTTCTAATACAATATTAAATAGTAACGGTGATAGTGGGCAACCTTGTTTTACTCCTGATCTTATTGGGAATGGTTGCAGTTTGTCCCCGTTACATATAATGCTTACTGCTGGTTTTAAATAGATGCTACTGATTATTTTAAGGAAAAGTCCATTTGTTCCTATACTCTCAAGAGTTTTTAATAGGAATGGATGTTGGATTTTATCAAATACTTTTTCTGCATCTATTGAGATGATCATATGGTTTTTGTTAATTTGATTATTAATATGGCCAATTATATTGATAGTTTTCCTAATATTGAACCAGCCCAGCATTCCTGGTATAAATCCTTCTTGATCATGATGTCTTATCCTGGGGATGATTTTCTTTAGTTTTTTTTGCTAATATCTTATTTAAGATTTTAGCATCAATATTCATTAGGGAGATTGGTCTATAATTTTCTTTCTCTGTTTTCAACCTACCTGGTTTAGGTATCAGTACCATGTCTGTGTCATAAAAGGAGTTTTGTAGGACTCCTTCATTCCCTATTTTTTCAAATAGTTTATAAAGCATTGGGGCTAATTGTTCTTTGAATGTTTGGTAGAATTTACATGTAAATCCATCTGATCCTAGGGAGTTTTTTTTAGGGAGTTGATTAACAGCTTCTTCTATTTCTTTTTCTGAAATGGGACTATTTAAGCAATTTACTTCCTCCTGATAATCTGGGAAGCCTATATTTTTGGAGGTAGTCATCCATTTCACTTAGGTTATCAAATTTATTGGCATAAAGTTGGGCAAAGTAACCCCTTATTATTTCTTTATTTTCCTCTTCATCAGTGATAAGTTCTCCTTTTTCATTTTTAAGACTGCCAATTTGATTTCCCTCTCTCCTTTTTCTAATCAGATTTACCAAAGATTTATCAATTTTATTGGTTTTTTCATAAAACCAACTCTTAGTTTTATTTATTAGTTCAATAGTTTTTTTTTACTTTCTATATTATTAATTTCTCCTTTTAATTTTAGAATTTCAAGTTTAGTAATTGATTGGGGGTTTTTAATTTGGTCTTTTTCTAACTTTTTAAGTTCCAGGCCCAATTCATTGATCTTCTCTTTTTCTATTTTATTCAAGTAAGCCTCTAAGGATATAAAATTTTCCCTTATTACTGCTTTGGCTACATCCCATAAATTTTGATATGATGTCTCATTGTTGTCATTATCTTGAGTGAAATTATTAATTGTGTCTATAATTTGCTGTTTCACCCAATCATTCTTTAAGATGAGATTATTTAGTTTCCAATTACTTTTTGGTCTATTTACACCTAATTTTTTGTTAAATGTAGTTTTTATTGCTTTGTGATCTGAAAAAAAAAAAAGCATTTACTATTTCTGCCTTCCTGCATTTAATTTTGAGGTCTTTATGTCCTAATATATGGTCAATTTTTGTGTAGGTTCCATGAACTGCTGAGAAGAAAGTATACTCCTTTCTGTCACCATTCAGTTTTCTCCAGAAATCTATCATACCTAATTTTTCTAGTATTCTATTTACCTCTTTAATTTCTTTCTTATTTGTTTTGTGATTTGATTTATCTAAATCTGAGAGTGCAAGATTGAGATCTCCCACTATTATAGTTTTGCTGTCTATTTCTTCTTGCAACTCTCTTAGCTTCTCTTTAAGGAAGTTAGATGCAATATCACTTGGTGCATATATGTTTAATACTGATATTGCTTCATTCTCTATAGTACCCTTAAGCAAGATATAGTTTCCTTCCTTATCTCTTTTAATTAGATCAATCTTTGCTTTTGCTTGATCTGAGATAAGGATGGCTACCCCTACTTTTTTGACTTCACCTGAAGCATAATAGATTCTGCTCCAGCCTTTTACCTTTAGTCTATATGTATCTCCCTGTTTTAAATGTGTTTCCTGTAAACAACAGATTGTAGGATTCTGACTTTTGATCCAGTCTGCTATCCACCTCCTCTTTATGGGAGAATTCATCCCATTCACATTTGCGGTTAAAATAACCAATTCTGCATTTCCTGCCATCCTAATATCCCCAGATTATACTTTTCTTTTTCTTGCTCTCCTTCCCTTCTTCCCTATTAGTCCCACTAATGTCACGCAGCTCTCCCTCTTTAGTATCTCTCCCTCCTCCCTTGGAATTCCTTCCCCTTTCTTGTACCCTTCCCTTATTATTATTCTCTTTTACCTTCTCCCTTTTCCTCTCCCACTTTTTAATGAAGTTAGAGAAGAATCTGTGTAAAACAAATATGTCAATTGTTTCCTCTTTGAGCCAACTCTGGTGAGAGTAGGATTCACACATTGTTCCTCCCCCTCTCTAAGTTCCCTCATATATGATAGGTTTTCTCTGCCTCATTGTCGCATGTAGTTTCCCTCTTTTTATCTCCCTTCTTCCCTTTTTCTGACACTATCCCCTTTTCATTTCTACTTCCCTTTTTTTATGTTATATCGGTAAAATCAAATTATACATATGATTTTTATGTATATTCACAACAGAAATATAGTTCTCAAGAGTTCCTTTTACCTTTTTCTACTTCTCTTGATTCCTGTTGTTGAAGATCAAAATTTTTGTTTAAGTCTGGTTTTTTCCTTAGAAACAGATGGAATTCCTCTATTTTATTAAATATCCATCTTCTTCCGTGGAAAAAAAATACTCAGCTTAGCTGGATAGTTTATTCTTGGCTGCATCCCAAGTTCTTTTGCCTTTCAGAATATCTGATTCCAGGCCCTTCGATCCTTTAATGTTGAGACAGCCAGATCTTGCGTGACCCTTATTGTGGCATCTCGGTATTTGAACTGTTTTTTCCTGGCTGCTTGTAAAATTTTTTCTTTAGTCTGGAAATTCTGAAGTTCGGCCACAATATTCCTTGGAGTCTTTATTTTAGGGTCTTTTTCAGAAGGTGTTCGATGAATTCTTTCAACGCCTATTTTTCCTTCCGGTTCTATTACTTCTGGTCAGTTCTCTTTGATGATTTCCTGTAAAATAGTATCTAGGCTCTTTTTTTCATCATAATTTTCGGGTAGTCCGATGATCCTCAGGTTATCTCTCCTAGATCTATTTTCCAGATCTGTTGTTTTTCCCAGTAAATATTTGACATTTTTTTTCCAATCTTTCATTTTTTTTGGTTTTGCTTGACTGATTCTTGATGTCTCAATGAATCAGTCATTTCTATTTGTTCAGTTCTAATTTTTAGTGAGTTATTTTCTTCATTAGCTTTTTTTACTTCTTTTTGTATATGTCCAATTGAGTGTTTTGCTCTATGGAATTTTTTTCCTTTTCACAATTTTTTTTTTTTTTTTAGTGAGTCATTTTCTTTTTCCAATTCGCAAACTCTGTTTTTTACCTTTTCCAATTCACATTTCAGGAAGTTGTTTTCTTTTTCCACTTTATCAAATTTTTCTTTTAATGAGTTATGTGCCTTTTCTTTACTCTTTTGCATAGCTTCTCTTTCCTTTCCCCATTTCTCTTCTAGCTCTCTTTTAAGGTTTTGAATAGTCTCTTCTAGGAGAGCCTTTTGTATTGGAGACCAACAATCGTCTGGAGACTGTCTGCTATTATTCTCTTCAGGGTTGAAAAGCTGTTCTCTTTCTGTGTAGAAACTATCAATCGTTCTTTTCATTTTTTACTCATTTTGTTAAAGCCTGTAAGGTTTGCTTTCAGAGCCAGGAGGTTACCAGTTTCCTCTGCAGATCAGTGAAAGGTATATGGATGGGGTAGCTGTCCTGTCGACCGGCTACAAAAAGCAGCGAGGTACTGGAGTGCAGGATTGTGTTTTTTTAATACCATCCTTCTTCTCCATACCCACAGTGAAATATCCAATTACAATATAAGCAAATGGTTTTCCAAAAAAAGAGGAAAAAGAAATCATGCTATATCATGAATAAGAAGCAAAATGCCAATTAAATCAACTGGAGTTTCATTTCATCCAAAGCAAATGGACAAAAAAAGATAATTCATGAGAACAGATATATGCTGGGGAGTTGAATGACAATAAACTTAATACATAATGTTGGAGGAACTTTAAAAAAGCCTAATATTTATAGAGAAAACTTCTGGAATTGTGGCAGAAAGATCATGAAAATAATTATACCATTTCAATTATTGATCCCACTTTGGAGTATGTGTGTTGTAGATATACAAGAGAAAATTTGCATAAATGCATCCAGGAAACAAAGCGGATGCATTTTGATCAGACTTTGACTGAACAAACCCTAGGAGAGCAATACAAAGCGATAGTATGTTCAAGGTAATCAAGAAGAATTGACTTTGTCTCAGCAATTTGGCTTCACTCTGGGGACAAAAAGACATGGAAAAATATAGTTGCTTGCCCGCAGAGTTCCCATTCAAATGAAATCCTACCTCACAAACTATCCACAGAGTAGATACACAGAGCATAAGTGTGTCATCAGTCAAGCATTGGGTACGAATGAGGAAGACTCCCTACCAAAGGGATTTTTTTAGAAGTTGGAATTTGAGTTGTGTAGGATGTGAAAGTGAGGTGGAACATTCCAGCTAGAACAAGAGATTGACAAAGCATGGAATTGACATGGAGGGTGGGGTTTGAGGAAGAGCAAGAAGCCCTTGGGTTGTGGACTTGAATGGCAGTAAACATCAGACAAGTGGAAAGGTTACAAAGGGTCGAGCTGATGAGGGACTATCATGGTCACTGACAGTTTTATATACTTTATTGAAGAGATTCAAAATTTTCAAGATTGGGTAAACTATGGTCACATCGTTTTCAAAAGAGCGCTGGAAGGTGAGGGTGGATTTGAGTGGAGAAGAGAGAGATTTTAGGAGAAAAGGCACCCTTAGAATCAACTAGGACTGAAGTGGAGAAGGGTAACCTCCCACCTGGCCGTTACTGATTACCAGTCTTGCCTAGTCCCAGGCCTTCGGAAATCTTAGCCAATCACAGGTCTTCTCAAATATCTGGCCACTGCCTCTCCAAGCAGCGGTTCTCATGTTCAACAGAACGCCCAGACTCAGCGGCTTGCCTGCCCAAGACCTTATTCCATGTCTTCACATCCTGCACTCCCCTGCACTCTTACTGACCTCCTCCTGAGTTCTTTTGCTGAACTCCTGTTGAACTCTTCCTACTTCCTGGTCCCACTCTTATACAGGGTCACACACACAGCCAATAAGGGAAGGAAACGTCTCCTGTTGATGATGCATTCTCAATGCGACCAGAGCTTCCACTCACCAGGCCGTCAGTCCTGGTTGCAGAGATTACATCCGGGTGCCTCAGACATCAAAGCCTCTTTACTTCTTCTTACATTATGTGAGGTTCCTCCCCTGACCCTTACAACTCCCTCTTCTTTTTTAGCTGGGACCGCTCATCACATCAAACTAACTTCAACATCCACAAAAGCTCACTTAAATAGTGAGATTACAAGGTGTATAAAACTAGAACAAAGGCAAACAAAAGTAACATTGTAAGAACTAGGCCCAACAGGGGCCAAAACCAAGAAAGGATAACAGAGTTCAACCCACACAAAAAATGAAGTTCAAGGAGGTAGGATGTCGTCAGTCTGTGGTTTCAGTTATATAGACCCTTTGGTATCTCGTAAAGAAAGGCACAGAGAAGGGGAGGATGCAAGAAAAGGCATGTCCTGTAGCAGTGCCTCACTAACTGTCGCCGGTGGGCGTGTTGTTTTCTACTCAGAAATTTAGGGGCTTTGCCTGCAAGTGGAACACAGGGCAAAGCCTCTCCCCAGGCCCCCCTATGAATAGCGGGTAGCCGTAGGAGAGGCGCACAAGCCCAATGTGCAGTTCTGTCAGTCTATGTGTTGCACATCAATTAGGACAATCCAATTCAGCTTCTACACCGGTATGGTGTTTGCCATTTTTGGTGTCATGGTCAGGAGGGATATGGCTGTCATCAGCATCTGAAGGGCTGCTGACGTGCGGCCGATCCTACGGAGCCGTCGTCGGGGACAATGTGGTCGTCTGATCCTTCTCTTCTTAGTTCCCCCGATCACGGATGTTCCTGGTTGGGATCCACTCCTCTGCTGTTGGGTCTGCATCTGGAATGACAAGAGCATACCTGGGTCCCCAAACCCAGATCCAAGCCATTTTCTAGATCTAAGCCCTTCTACATCATTGTGGAGAGAGGGCTCTTGTCTTTGTTGGCCAGTCTGCTAGTTAGCCGCGCTTTCTGCGTGTGCCAGAAGTGCATTGCTGAGGTAAGATCCTAAGAATATGAAAATTGCAGGCAATTGTATGGATATATCTATTGTTGCATCTATGCGAGCCTGTGTGAGTCAGGTAAAGGGTCCAGCAAACCCCTACACTCCCTTTTCTTGTTTAGATGGGAGCCTCTTGAGGGTACGAATAGCCTATCCAATAATGATTGGACACTAGGGTGTCTATGGGATGCCACTGGAATGGGCAATGCCAAATTCAGTGCTAAAGGACTGAAAGACACAAGATGTATAAGCTGGTCCATAATCTGTCTTAAGTGCATGTAGGACTCCTACAATGGAAAAATAATGATAAAGATTGCGAATCACATGCTTGACTGCTTCCCCAAGATTGGCGTGAAGCCAGGAGGAATCGAAAATGTGTATCCATGGTTACATAGATGCTCTGCTTCTTAACATGGGTGACGTCCATTTGCCATAAAGCATTGGATCTCAAATCATGAGGGTTTTGTCCTGGAGGGAGTGTAGCAGTGTGGAAAGGAAGGCAAGCTGTACAGCCTTTTACTATGCCTTTTAACTATCTTTTTTTATCCCAAATTGCAAATGTAAAGCTCTAGCAACCTGATGATAAAAAGTAGGACCTGAAAGTCTGCTATTAAAATGCACCTGCAAGATATAATACTTACCTGAATGTTTTCTCACTTGCTCTCAAAGTTCTTTAAAGAGCTGATATAGAGTAGAGGCTACAAATTTTATTTGGGCTATGGTACTTTGTACCCCACCTACTGAATAGGCCGAATCAGATATTATATTTACATCAACAATCCATTGCCAATTATATAATAGCCAGATTACCTTTAATGGAAACCCGGGCGCAAAGTCTGGAGCTGTGGCCAATACATTTTTCCAGTCTGGAAAGTTTTCACAACAGACATCAATTTGTTTATTGGTACAAAACGAGTATATATTGTCAGGTCTTATCCCAGATAATTGTATAACTTGCTTAAGGCCTTTAATTAAATTCTAGCCACAAGCAAAGAGTAAGGAGTAAGGTGTGATGACCATGTATTTAAAATCAGCTGGAGGACTTCCGGTTAAGATGGCGGAGAGGAGGCTCACAGCTGCATAAGCTCCACGCTTTCTCTCACTATCCACTTCATTACAAGCCTCTGAATCAATGCTTGACTGAAAAAAAACCCACATATAGTTACCAAGAGAAGCCATCCTTGAGATCCGCCAAGAAAGGTCTGTCTTTCCTGGAGGGCTGGGGCAGTTTTAGATCGGGCACAGGCTGAGGGCAGCGGCAGTGAGAGCATGGGAGCAGACTGGAGAGGGGGTGGGGAGTGATCGCAGCCGTCTCTGCAGGGAGAGCTTCGCTACAGGTTTGGATACTTTGCTCCAGCAGCAAGTCAGCAGCCCAGCAGAGAAGCTAAAAACACCGGGGATGAAGAATACAACCCCAAACAGCTGGAGTCTCTCGGGACCTGGCCGCCCCCCCCTTCCCCCCCACAGTGACTCAGCACGCTCTGGGATCTCAGAGCGCAGGCGCAACACAGTCCTGCTAGTGCCTCACTGCTGCCCCCTGCAGTCTGTAGAGGAAGCTCGATAACATACCCAGCCCCTCCCCCAAAGAAAGACTCCAGTTTTTTCTGTTTTTCTTTGGTAGTTTGTCTTTAATTAATAGACAGAATGAGCAAGAAGCTGAAGAGGACTTTAACCCTTGACAGCTTCTACACAGATAGAGAGCAGACTCTAAATCCTGAGGAGACTAAAAAACAGGCAGTCCCCAGGTGAATCCCCAAAGGAGGAGATCATCTGTTCCTCAGCACAGATAAACCTCATAGAAGTGATTAAAAAGGCTCTCACAAGGGAGCTAGAAGAAAAATGGGGAAAGCAGAGTGAGGCTTGGCAAAAGGAGAGGGAAGCTTGGGAAAAGGAGAGGGAGGCTTGTCAAAAGAGCCTGGAGAAAGTTAAAGAGAGAGTGGATAAAGAAGTAAAATCCTTGAAAAATAGGATTGGTGAACTGGAAAACAAAATTGGCGAAATGGAAAAAAATTCCACAGAACAAAAGAACTCAATTGGACAATTAGAAAAAGATTTTAAAAAAAGTGAGTGAAGAGAATACTTCACTGAAAATCAGACTTGAACAAGTGGAATTGAATGACTCAAGGAGACAAGAAGAATCAGTCAAGCAAATCCAAAAAAATCAAACAATGGAGAAAAATGTGAAATACCTTCTGGGAAGACAACAGACCTGGAAAACAGATCCAGGAGAGACAATCTGAGAATCATTGGACTCCCAGAAAAACATGATGAAAAAAAGAGCCTGGACACTATTTTCCAGGAAATTATCAAAGAGAACTGCCCAGAAGTCATAGGAACAGAGGAAAAAATAAACATTGAAAGGATTCATCGATCACCCACTGAAAGGGATCCTAAAATCAAAACACCAAGGAATATAGTGGCCAAATGCCAGAACCCTCAGATGAAGGAAAAAATATTGCAAGCGGCTAGAAAAACTCAATTCAAGTATCAAGGAGCCACAATAAGGATCACCCAGGATCTGGCAGCATCCACATTAAAAGATCGAAGGGCCTGGAATATGATATTCCGAAAGGCTAAGGAACTTGGTATGCAACCAAAAATAACTTACCCAGCGAGAATGAGCATCTTTTTCCAGGGAAGAAGATGGACATTCAACGAAGTAAGCGAATTTCATCTATTTATGATGAAAAAACCAGAACTTAACAAAAAGTTTGATCTACAAATATAGAACTCAAGAGAAATCTAAAAAGGTAAAGATTAATCTTGGGAACTATATTTGGACTATATAGATGTATAAAGAATACATGTATACCTTGTTCTAGAAATTGATGTGGAAAGGACATTGTATCAGAAAAAGGGTAAAGTGGGGGTAGTACATCTCATGAAGAGGCATAGGAAACCTATTATATCTGAGAGAAAGAATGGAGGGGGATGAATATAGTGGGTATCTTACTGCCTTCAGAATTGGCTTTAAGTGAAAAATCTTAAGACATATTCAATCTATGGTGAAACTTCTCCCACCTCATTGAAAAGTGAGAAGGGAAAAGTGAAAAGGGAAGGAATAAGCTAAGCAGAAGGGAATACAGGAACTGGGAGGGAAAGGGGTAAGATAGGAGGAGGAACTCTAAGGCGGGGGGAGGGATACTAAAAAGGGAGGGCTGTGAGAAGCAAGTGGTGCTCACAAGCTTAATACTGGGAAGGGGGGGAAAGGGGAAAGAAGGGAGAAAAGCATAAACCCGGATTAACAAGATGGCAAGTAATACAGAATTGGTCATTCTAACCATAAATGTGAATGGGGTAAACTCCCCCATAAAGAGGAAGTGGTTAGCAGAATGGATTAAAAGCCAGAATCCTACAATATGTTGTTTACAGGAAACACACCTGAAGCGGGGAGATACATGCAGGTTAAAGGTAAAAGTTTGGAGCAAAATCTACTATGCTTCAGGTGAAGTCAAAAAAGCAGGGGTAGCCATCTTGATCTCAGATCAAGCTAAAGCAAAAATTGACCTAATTAAAAGAGATAAGGAAGAACACTATATCTTGCTAAAGGGTAGCATGGATAATGAAGCACTATCTATATTAAACATATATGCACCAAGTGGGGTAGCATCTAAATTCTTAAAAGAGAAACTAAGAGAGCTGCAAGAAAAAATAGACAGTAAAACTATAATAGTGGGAGATCTCAACCTTGAACTCTCAGAATTAGATAAATCAAACCACAAAATAAATAAGAAAGAAGTCAAAGAGGTAAATAGAATACTAGAAAAGTTAGATATGATAGATCTCTGGAGAAAATGTAATGGAGACAGAAAGGAATACACTTTCTTTTCAGCAGTTCATGGAACCTATACAAAAAGTGACCATATATTAGGACATAAAAACCTCAAACTCAAATTCAGTAAGGCAGAAATAGTAAATGCATCCTTTTCAGACCACGATGCAATGAAAATTACATTCAACAAAAAACCAGGGGGAAGTAGACCAAAAAATAATTTGAAACTAAATAATCTCATACTAAAGAATGATTGGGTGAAACAGCAAATCATAGACATAATTAATAACTTCACCCAAGAAAACGATAATAATGAGACATCATACCAAAATGTATGGGATGCAGCCAAAGCGGTAATAAGGGGAAATTTCATATCTCTAGAGGCCTATTTGTATAAAATAGAGAAAGAGAAGATCAATGAATTGGGTTTGCAATTAAAAATGCTAGAAAAGGAACAAATTAAAAACCCCCAGTCAAACACTAAACTTGAAATTCAAAAATTAAAGGTGAGATCAATAAAATTGAAAGTAAAAAAACTATTGAATTGATTAATAAAACTAAGAGTTGGTTCTATGAACAAACCAACAAAATAGACAAACCCTTAGTAAATCTGATTAAAAAAAGGAAAGAGGAAAATCAAATTGTTAGTCTTAAAAATGAAAAGGGAGAACTCGCCACTAACGAAGAGGAAATTAGAGCAATAATTAGGAGTTACTTTCCCCAACTTTATGCCAATAAATTCGACAACTTAAATGAAATAGAAAAATACCTCCAAAAATATAGCTTGCCCAAACTAACAGAGGAAGAAGTAAATATCCTAAACAGTCCCATCTCAGAAAAAGAAATAGAACAAACTATCAATCAACTTCCTAAGAAAAAATCCCCAGGACCAGATGGATTTACATGTGAATTCTACCAAACATTTAAAGAACAATTAATTCCAATGTTATATAAACTATTTGAAAAAATAGGGATTGAAGGAGTCCTACCAAACTCCTTTTATGACACAGACATGGTACTGATACCTAAACCAGGTAGGCTGAAAACAGAGAAAGAAAATTATAGACCAATCTCCCTAATGAATATTGATGCTAAAATCTTAAATAAAATATTAGCAAAAAGATTACAGAAAATCATCCCCAGGATAATACACTATGACCAAGTAGGATTTATACCAGGAATGCAGGGCTGGTTCAATATTAGGAAAACTATTAGCATAATTGACTATATCAATAACCAAACAAACAAAAACCATATGATCATCTCAATAGATGCAGAAAAAGCATTTGATAAAATCCAACATCCATTCCTAATAAAAACACTTGAGAGCATAGGAATAAATGGACTTTTCCTTAAAATAGTCAGGAGCATATATTTAAAACCATCAGTAAGCATCATATGCAATGGAGAAAAACTGGAACCTTTCCCAGTAAGATCTGGAGTGAAGCAAGGTTGCCCACTATCACCATTATTATTTAATATCGTATTAGAAACACTAGCCTCGGCAATAGGAGTCGAGAAAGATATTAAAGGAATTAGAGTAGGCAATGAGGAAACCAAACTATCCCTCTTTGCAGATGATATGATGGTATACCTAGAGAACCCCAGAAATTCTACTAAAAAGCTATTGGAAATAATTCATAATTTCAGCAAAGTAGCTGGCTACAAAATAAATCCCCACAAATCCTCAGCATTTTTATACATCACCAACAAAACCCAACAGCAAGAGATACAAAGAGAAATTCCATTCAGAATAACTGTTGATACCATAAAATATTTGGGAATCTATCTACCAAAGGAAAGTCAGGAATTATATGAGCAAAATTATAAAAAAGTCTCCACACAAATAAAGTCAGACTTAAATAATTGGAAAAATATTAAGTGCTCTTGGATCGGCCGAGCGAACATAATAAAGATGACAATACTCCCTAAACTAATCTATTTATTTAGTGCTATACCAATCAGACTTCCAAGAAAACATTTTATTGATCTAGAAAAAATAACAGCAAAATTCATATGGAACAATAAAAAGTCGAGAATCTCAAGGGAATTAATGAAAAAAAAATCAAATGAAGGTGGCTTAGCTGTACCTGATCTAAAATTATATTATAAAGCAGCAGTCACCAAAACCATTTAGTATTGGCTAAGAAATAGATTAGTGGATCAGTGGAAAAGGCTAGGTTCACAAGACAGTATAGTCAATTATAGCAATCTAGTGTTTGACAAACCCAAAGCCCCTAACTTCTGGGAAAAGAATTCATTATTTGATAAAAACTGCTGGGACAATTGGAAATTAGTATGGCAGAAATTAGGCATGGACCCACACTTAACACCATATACCAAGATAAGATCAAAATGGGTCTATGACTTAGGCATAAAGAACGAGATTATAAATAAATTAGAGGAACATAGAATAGTTTATCTCTCAGACTTGTGGAGGAGAAAGAAATTTGTGACCAAAGATGAACTAGAGACCATTACTGATCACAAAATAGAAAATTTCGATTACATCAAATTAAAAAGCCTTTGTACAAATAAAACTAATGCAAACAAGATTAGAAGGGAAGGAACAAACTGGGAAAACATTTTCACAGTTAAAGGTTCTGATAAAGGCCTCATTTCCAAAATATATAGAGAACTGACTCAAATTTATAAGAAATCAAGCCATTCTCCAATTGATAAATGGTCAAAGGATATGAACAGACAATTTTCAGAGGATGAAATTGAAACTATTACCACTCATATGAAAGAGTGTTCCAAATCATTATTGATCAGAGAAATGCAAATTAAGACAACTCTGAGATACCACTACACACCTGTCAGATTGGCTAAGATGACAGGAAAAAATAATGATGAATGTTGGAGGGGATGCGGGAAAACTGGGACACTATTGCATTGTTGGTGGAGTTGTGAACGAATCCAACCATTCTGGAGAGCAATCTGGAATTATGCCCCAAAAATTATCAAATTGTGCATACCCTTTGATCCAGCAGTGTTTCTATTGGGCTTATATCCCAAAGAAATACTAAAGAAGGGAAAGGGACCTGTATGTGCCAAAATGTTTGTAGCAGCCCTGTTTGTAGTGGCTAGAAACTGGAAAATGAATGGATGCCCATCAATTGGAGAATGGCTGGGTAAATTATGGTATATGAATGTTATGGAATATTATTGTTCTGTAAGAAATGACCAGCAGGATGAATACAGAGAGGACTGGCTAGACTTACATGAACTGATGCTAAGTGAAATGAGCAGAACCAGGAGATCATTATACACTTCGACAACAATATTGTATGAGGACATATTTTGATGGAAGGGGATTTCTTTGACAAAGAGACCTGAGCTTCAATTGATAAATGACGGACAAAAGCAGCTACACCCAAAGAAAGAACACTGGGAAACGAATGTGAACTATCTGCATTTTTGTTTTTCTTCCCGGGTTATTTATACCTTCTGAATCCAATTCTCCCTATGCAACAAGAGAAGTGTTCGGTTCTGCAAACATATATTGTATCTAGGATATACTGCAACACATCCAACATATAAAGGACTGCTTGCCATCTAGGGGAGGGGGTGGAGGGAGGGAGGGAGGGAAAAAAATTGGAAAAGAAACGAGTGTCAATATAAAGTAATTATTAAATAAAAATTAAAAAAAAAATAAAAAAATAAAATCAGCTGGAGTCAGGAATTCAGGTTAAGGGAAAAATCTTCAATCTTTATTCTTTTTGAGATGAAGGGGGATTGTGATAGCAATATGGGCAGCTGAGACAGGAAGCCAGCCAGCAGAGGTGAAGGGGGATTGCAGGTGAAAGGAGGATTGGAGGTGAAGAGGGGAGTCACGATAGTAATGCGAGCAGCTGTGTCAAGAAATCAGCCAGCAGTCTCTCTTTTTGCTTCCCTTTCCCCTCACCTGCCTCCACCCACCAAAATCGTCATTTCCTATACAACACATCAGGACTTGCACAAACAGTGGGAGGGAGCCATTCTTTCTCTAAGTATATATATTAATATAGTATGGTCCAATTACTATTTAGCCTCATGAACCTCAATGCATCAACTGGAACCCCAGCCTATTACAATAAGGCTTTGTTCTGATTGTGCTGGGAGGTCCACCCACTCCATTACACTTGTCTCCTCAATGAAGGACTGCTGCCTCTTGTGTAGCAAAAACTGATATTTCCAAGGCTTCCACATTCCACATTAGATAAAGCCAGTACATTCTCTCTCTTAGTGCTTCCTGAGCTTCTTTTGTAAGCCAGTATGGTGAGTCTAAAGCACTGCCTCCCCTCAAAATGTCATATAATGATTGTAACAACATAACTTCTGTAAATGCTTTTTTTTTTTTTTTTTTTTACAGGAGTAAGAGCAGCAGCGACATACATTTCATACATACTTGGGCTATTCTTCACTCCCTGTGGCAAAACTGTCCATTTATAAAGCTCAGATAAATTAATGTTGGGCACTAAAAAGACAATTTTTTTCATATCTTTTATATCTAGAGAGATAAAGTAGAAACAATCCTTAATCTAAAGAGCCCATTCCCAAGCAATTGAGTAGAATATGGAAGCCCAAGCTGAAGAGCTCCCACTGTCTCCATCTGTTCATTTACTTTTCTCAAGTCAGTCAACATCCTCCATTTTCCAAGTTTCTTTTTTATAGCAAATAAAGGGGAATTCCAAGGAGTTAGCAAAGGTTGTAAGTGTCCTAGTTCAAGGTGCTCCTGCACTATTATCTAATAAGGTCTGATTTTTTTTTTTTTTCACTTTTTAAGATTTCTCTTCTCCACAGATTGATGGGGATTTTTTCAACTACAAAAGAAGTAAAAACTCCTGTCTTATCTTCAAATTCCCACCTCACAGGGATAGCACTAATTTCAGCTACTATTGATCCTCTTATGCCAGACATATAGTTGGCCATTGACTCTGCCAACTGGCACCTCTAATGACTGTACAATCTGCATCTGTGTCTTCCAACTCTTTCAGTGGTTTGCCTTTCACATAGATAATGAGCATAAGACTTTCAGCTGTGACTGCTGCAGTCCAGAATATTCCTGAATTCTATTGTTGGGAGTCAAAATCTGGATAACTATCACCAAATTGCATTTCAAGAGTGTGAATCAATAAACCTGATGCTATTCCTCCTCCTGGGTCATAGATCACACATTGTTTACTTATATTAGTGACTGGGACAATAGCTACACATTCCTCAGTTTCCCAAATCAGTATATGCATAAATATTGTTTTTGTAAGCACTCTCAGGGGGTGAAATGGTCAAACTAACTGTATATGGAGGCAAAGGATTTATAAGCTGAACAAAGACAGATTTCAGTTCTCCAGGGGACATCTCAGTAGTCCCAGCAACACATAGCTTTACTCTTTCTAACTGCAATCCCTTTCCCCCACAGGCTTGCTGAAAGACTGACTGATCAGGTTGAAGCATTGAGTTTTTAAAGACTCTGAATATAATAGTCCACCACAAGTGCCTCTTGCATGGGGTCCTAGCCCATACCTAGAGTATGTCCAATTACTATTTAGCCTCATGAACCTCAGTGCATCAACTGGAGCCCCAGCCCATTACAATAAGGCTTTGTTCTCGTTGTGCTGGGAGGTCCACCCACTCCATCACACTTGTCTCCTCAATGAAGGACTGCTGCCTCTTGTGTAGCAAAAACTGATATTTCCAAGGCTTCCACATTCCACATTAGATAAAGCCAGTTCAATCACTCTCTTAGTGCTTCCTGAGCTTCTTTTTTAAGCTGGTGTGGTGAGTCTAAAGCACTGCCTCCCCTCAAAATGTCATATGATTGTAACAACATAACTTCTGTAAATGCTTTTTGTTACAGGAGTAAGAGCAGCAGCTTCTTGTAATGAGGTCATAGGGGGTTGGCAGAACCACTTTGTGTGCCATGCTGATGATATCATCACCCCTCCCACCACTCCTCCTGCTGCTCCTGCCCAGGAAGGCAGAGTTGCGGGAGGAGGGTCAGGAAATAAGGAATACTCTAAGGACACATGCTCAGCTGCAGGCAGAATTGAAACCCAAACCAAGATTTGGATGTGAAAAGGATCACACCCCTTGCCTTCAGCTAAGTACTTAACTGTTTTCTCTATCAAATGGCTAAGCCCTGCAGGCAAAATAAACCAGTAGAATGCTAAAAAAAAAAAAAAAAAAAAAAAAAAAAAAGATTTCTTTAATATATTCCAAATGTTGTGCCCTCTGAAGCTACAGCCATCAACCCTTTGTTTGCTTCTCTCCTGATACTTCCTTGTTTGGCTGTCAAGTTAAAATCTTTCCTAGTTTTAAAACTTATGGGATTCTCTAGCCCATTGTATTCATTTGGTTTTCCCATTAACTGTTATAAAGTAGCTTTTTTTTTTCCTTCTCTGCCTCAGCCAGTAGGCTGAGCTCTTGTATTTTTTGTTCTAAGGGCTGTAAAGTAACTTTTCATTCCTTTGCTAACCCAACCTGTAACTTTTGCACCTTTTCTTCTAACTGCTTAATCACCTCCTTCATCCCCTGATTTTTTTCCTTGCTGAGTTGTACTTAATGGGCATGGGATAAAATGCCTGGGAGAAAGTCCTTTGCCCCTAATCAGAGGTGTTCTCTGCTAGAGAATCACTGGTCTGCCTCTTTTATATACTTGAGCTGTGTGCACAGATGTGTCCTCTGGTATGACCAGGGGTAAATTTAGTCCCAGATCCATAACACTTCTCTGTCTTCTCCTCTCTCTAGACAAGACTGCTGGACCTTCCTTTGCAGGGCCTTAAAACCTTAAAAGTGATGCCCCCCACCTTGGGCTGCCACTTGTAACCTCCTACCCAGAGGTTACTGATTGCCAACGTTTACCTCTAATCCCAGGTCTTCAGACATTTCTGGCCACTCACACCTAGAAGTGGTTCAATGTGGTGCCTCAGGCATCAAAGCCTCTTTACTTTCTCTTAGACTATGCCAGGGTTCCTCTTGGACAGTTACAGAGAAGAATTGCCTCAAAGTGATGACTAAAGTGGAGAAAAGAAAGGGGTTATATAAAACAAATGTTGTGCAGGTTGAAATGAGAATGTTTGAAAAAAGATTGTTTACTTTGAGTGAGGAGTTATTAAACTCCTGGAAGCTGACATGATTACAAGATTACAAAGTAAGATAGTATGGAGGGAGAAGTCAAAAGGTAACAAATCTTTAGGGGATACACCCATCCATGCTGAATAAGGCATGGTCTATATATAAATCCTGTTCAAGACGACTAAGACTAAAACAAGTAGGACTACCCTTAGGTGGGAGCAGTGTCACCAAAAGCTAGAGAGGAAAGTCTATGCAAAAGATTAATATGATCCGTGATGTCAAAAGTTAGAGAGATCAAGAAAAATAAGAACTGAGGGAGAGCACTCTGGGAAGATGGTGGAGGAGTTCAGAAAATTCCAAGCTCTCCAGATTTCCCCCATAAAAAAGACATGTTATGGGCCAGAACTCTGAAACAAGGATTCTTACAAGATGTTAAATCAGTGGAATCGATAAAGACAATGGTAGTTCAGTACATGTACTTAGTACTTACTATAGTTCTACAAGATTCACACCTATGATAAGAGAGCATATAAGCTCAGACAAACTCAGCCACAGACACGTGCCAGAGAAGACAGAAAGCTGGAGGTTGAAGCACAAATCTTTGGATTCAGAGAGAAGCTGGCAGAGGCAAGGAACACAAGACTGGCAGCAGGAGCTAAAGTTTTCGGAACCCAGGAAAGAGATAGGCCTCTTAAGAAAGCTAACCGGGTCCCAGAAAGGAGACAAGACTTTGAAGGAGACAATCAAGGATTTGGATTTTAACATCTGGTTCTACTTGTGATTAATGAAGTGAAATGAAAGCTGCTTCCAGGGACCTCCCAAGAAAACCCACAAGTGAACATTACATTTTGACATCTGAACGTGGAGCTGATAAGATCCTGAGTTCAGTGGAAAAACCTCTGATCCTGATTCCAGTGGAAAAGTCTCCCTGACTCAGAAATTAAGGTGAGTACAAGAAGAAAACTTTGTAAAGAGCTAAAGTAGTAGCTGGAATAAATGTTTAGAAAAGAGATTTCTCCACCGAAAAGGCAAATGTGTCAAAAGCTTGGTCAGACTGATAAAAAATCAAGGTTTAATTGTAACTTGGGAGCAGATCATTGAACTTTTAGAAACAGTACAATACACATGTCCTTGGTTCTCTAAGGAAAAAGAACTAAATCCAGACCAGTGGAAATTAGTAGAAGTGCAACTATGTCAATACTACAATGATAATGGACCTGACTCAGTTTCCAAAAAAGCACTTTATAGATATATAATTTCTTAAAGCCAGTTGTATTAAATTATAAGTTTATAGAATAAAGAAAAAGAAGAAAGAGCAGGAGGGCGAGGATCCAGATAAACTAGGTGAAAAGGATGAAGAATCAGATAAGAATGGAGTTAAATCCAATACTGAGTGTGGTACTTCACAATGGGAAAAATTAGGGCATTCCCCTGACCTACTTCCCTCAATTAACCCTTCACGGGTGGAGGAAGTAGGAGGAGAGGGAGAGGCAATGACACTATCAGCACCACCTATAAAGCAGCCTATGACAAGATTACAAAAGACACTGGTTAAGGCTAAGAAAGGAGGACAAGGATATATCTGATTTAAAAATAAATGCATATCCTATGATTGAAGAGCTTGACTCTTCAGACCAACAAAGGAGAAGATACACTCTTTTAGATCTGGAAAAAAAATTAAGGATTTGAAAAAGATTTGTACTCTTAATGGGGCTACAAATCTTGTGTTAAGATGTTACTAGAGCATTTGGTTTATGATATTTTAACCCCTAGTTATTGGAAATCTATAGTAAGGACATGTTTAGAACTTGGATAAAACTTGTTGTGGCTTTCAGAGTATAACGAATTATGTAGGATTCAAGCCCAACTCAATAAGGAAACTGGAATTAATACTCCAATCACCTTTGACCAACTAGCAGGTATAGGTCAGAATGAAGACAATTCAGCACAGATTAATTACCCTATAGCAGAGTATGAGCAAATTGCTACTGCTGCTATAAAAGCTTGGGGTTCACTCCCAGGAAAGAATCGAGGGAAAGACTTCACAAAAATAAAGCAAGGTTCCAATGAACCCTTTGCGGATTTTGTGGGACGTTTGCAAACAGCTGTCATAAGAACCAATGGAGAAAATGCAGCTACAAGGATTATGATAAGACAACTGGCTAAGGAAAAAGCCAATGAGGTTTGCAAAAGAATTATATGGGGACTACACAAAGATGCTCCTTTAGAGGAGATAATAAAATGCTGTGCCACAGTGGGCACAACTGTTTATTATACTCAGACTATGGTGAACATGGGAAGACAGAGAGTCCCTCTTGGAAAGGGACTTCTAGAGAGACTCGTCAGTGCTTTCAGTGCAGAAAAAACTGGACACATCTGAGAGCCTAATACAGGTAAGACAGGATGAGAGAAGTCCCAGAACCTTAAGTCCAAAATGCAACCTAGGTTTCCACTGGGCCTCAGAAGTTAGATTGACACAGAGAAATCAGAGGCGGGGCCTACCTTCAGGGACTCAGAGAGTCTTTAGATATCCAATATTAAAACATGATCAATCAGCCATAACACAATCAGACGGCAGAAAGGGCTTACATGATCAATCAGTCAAGCAGCAATCATGAGGGGAAAAAGGGATTGCAGTTAGGGAAAATATAGTTGTATGCAGTAGGGACTACTGAGATATCCCTTGCAGAGGTGAAATCTGTTCCTTCTTGGCCTATGGATCCTTTGTTTCCAGCCATGGTAGACTTGACCATTTCACCTCCCGAAGAGTACTTACAAAACAGGGTTTATCCATACACTGATGTGGGAAACTTGGGAATGTGTAGCTAATATCCCAGTCACTAAACACAGGTAGACAATGTGTGACTTATCAGGAGAAGTAATAGCATCAAGTTTACTGTTACATACCCCTAATAGGCAATCCTATGATAGTTGCCCAGATTATGACTCCAAGCAGGAGAATCCAGGAATATTCTGGATTGCAGCAGTTACAGCTAACTGACTTATGCTCACTATTTAGGTGACTGTCATACTATTAGAAGGATTGGTAGACACATGTGCAGATTTTACCATCATTAGAGGTCTGAACTGGCCCAGTCACTGGCCAAAGACCAAGACTATGTCTGGTGTAGGAGGATCAGTAGCAGCAGAAGTTTGTGCTGCCCTTATGAGATGGACATTTGAAAATGAAACAGGAACTTTTACTCATTTTGTGGTTGAAAAAAATTCCCATTAATCTGTGGGGAAGAGACATTTTACAGCAGATAAAATTACAATTGAGTACTTAGGCTTTTTAGGTAGGGCTGCTATTAAAGACCTGCCTGCACTCTCATCTGTTCCTATTCAGTGAAAAACTGATACACCAGTGTGGGTAGAACAGTGGCCCTTAACAAGGGATAAAATTCAGGACTTAATAGATATAGTGCAAGAGCAACTTGACCAAGGACACTTACAACCTTCTTTAAGTCTTTAGAATTCTTCTATATTTGTTGTAAAAAAGAAATCTGGAAAATGGAGGATGTTGACTGATTTAAGAAGAGTTAATGAACAGATGGGAAACTATGGGAACTCTTCAGCCTGGACTTCCATCTCCTACTCAGTTGCCTAGAGAATGGCCTCTTTGGGTTATAGACATTAAATATTGTTTCTATTCTATCCCTCTAGATAAGGAGGATATGGAAAGATTTGCCTTTTCAGTGCTCAGCGTTAATTTAACTGAGCCTTATAAAAGATATGAATGAACATTTGTGACAGGGAATGTAAAACAGCCCTACTGTGTGCCAAATGTATGTTGCTGCTGCTCTTACTCCAGTAAGAAGAGTATTTCCAAACGTAATATTGTTACATTTTATGGATGATATCTTGGGGGGTGTGCACCTGAGGAACAAATGTTAGAAGCATGTTTACAAAAGACCATAGAAACATTAAGGGACTGAAATTCAAAGACATGCTCCTTTTTGATATTTAGGACATAAAGTATATCCTAAGGCACTTACAGTACAAAAGCTTTCTTTAAGAACAGAGAAGTTGAACACCTTAAATGACTTTCAGAAATTGATAGGAGATAGCCAATACATGTGTGTCCAGTGTTAGGCTTGACTGCCTATCAGTTGCAACCTCTATATGACATTTTAATGAGAGACACTGCTTTCAACCATGCCAGCTTACAAAAGAAGATCAAGAGGCTTTGAGAGAAGTTGAACTGGCTTTATCCAATGTGATTGAAAGTGGCACTCAAAAACCCTTGGAAATATCAGTTTTTGCTACAAAAGAGGCACCCCCAGCAGTTCTTCATCAAGAAGACAGTGTGATAGAGTGGGTCAACCTCCCAGCACAACCAGAACAAAGCCTTACTCCTTACCCAGTTTTTGTAGCTAAAATTTTATTAAAGGCCATTAAGTGAGCAGTACAATTACCTGGGATAAGCCCTGACAAGATATATACATTTTATACTAATTCACAAATTAATGTATGCTGTGAAACCATCCCAGAGTGGCAAATTTTATTGGCCATGGTTCCAAATTTTACACATGGGTCTTCATTAAAGATAACCTGACTATTACATAATTGGCAATGAATTTTTAAAGAAAAAGTTTCTAAGGTTCCTCTTAAAGGACCAACTATCTTTACAGTTGCATCCAAACAAAATATTTGTTCTGTATATTCTCATGATTTAACCATAAAGAGAGTAGTCAGAACTCATTTTCAGTCCACTCAGCAGAATGAATTGCATGCAATCATTCTAGCTCTTATCATCCAGGAGATTGAAATATAATATTTGATTCAGCCTATTCAGTAGGTGTGGTACAAAGAATTGCTGCAGTCTAAATAAAATTTGCATCATCAATATTTATCAGCTCTTTAAGGAACTTCAAGAACAAGTGAGAAAGCATCCAGGTAAGATGTATATCTTTCATGTCCACTCACATAGTGGACTTCCAGGTCCTATTTGTGATGGAAATTCAAAGTCAGATAGCCTTTGAACTATGTTAGCTAATACTCTTTTATTTCAGAAAGCCCAAGAATCTCATGTAAATATCATCAGGCTGCTCAAGTTTTATGTTTACAATTTGGGATAACCCAAATTTGTTATCCCAAAGAGAAAGCTAGGAGCATAGTAAAAGCCTGTATAGCTTGCCTTCCTTTCCACACTCCTAATGCTCTTTCCAGCATTTGAGACCCAGTGAAATCTGGCAAATGGATGTGACCAATTATAAATTTTTTGGTCATCTGTCTTTTATCCACCTTGTAGTAGACACCCTTTGAGGATGCACTTTTGCCATACTAACAGCAAAAGAGACAGCCTGAGTGGTCACTGAATTGCTTATTCAAGCTTGTGCAATTATGGGTGTGCCACAAGCAATAAAAACAGATAATGGACCTGCATATATTTCAAAACATTTTGCACACTTTTGTGCACAGATTAAAATTTTACACATCACTGGCTGTTGGAATCCTTACTAACTGCTAACTAATTAGAGTTGATCTAATCTTACAAGAAGATGTTTTGGGCAGAACCTGAAACAAGGTACTAAGTAGAACTAATTAATATAAGGCTTGTGTTCACACCTTTACTCATTGGAGTTCAATGAGTTCACACCTCCCTTCAAGCTCGTTGGGCCAGAGAGCACTATGGGAGAAAACCCATAATCCCATTCTCTCAGAAGAGTCAGATAAAAGGCCAGCAATGAGGATTCTATGGCAGAATATATTTTTTCCTCTTGGCTGGCTGATCGCGCTGGACTCGAGAGGAGCGACTCTGGTGCAGAGAACACCTTGACGGATTTCAGTGGAGCTACGCCAGAAGCCCTCTCTCCACGGCAAGTTGGTGGCTGGGCTCCCCAGAAGGAGATAAGAGAGACCTTCCATCTCTGTCTTGGTTGGAGGCAGAAGAAAGCAGAGTCAGAGGCTGAAGGACAGAACCTTTGGATTTGGAGACATCCGAAGGGCTCCAAGCCTCTAAACCGGCTTTGCCTTGAGAAGAACAAGAACTCCAACATTTGAACTCATAACATTTGGCGCCCAACGTGGGGCTGTTCTTCATTCCCTGTGGCAAAACCGTCCATTCATATCTTTTATAAGGCTCAGCTAAATTGACATTGGGCACCGAAAAGGCAAATCTCTTCATATCCTCCTTATCCAGAGGAATGGAATAGAAACAATCCTTGATGTCTATAACCCAAAGAGGCCATTCTCTAGGAAGCTGAGTAGGAGATGGAAGTCCAGGCTGAAGAGTTCCCATAGTTTCCATCTGTTCGTTCACTTTTCTTAAATCAGTGAGCATCCTCCATTTTCCCGATTTCTTTTTTACAATGAACACTGGTGAATTCCAAGGACTTAGAGAAGGTTGTAAATGCCCTTGTTCAAGCTGCTCCTGTACTAGATCTAATAAGGCCTGAATTTTATCGCTACTTAAGGGCCACTGTTCTATCCACACTCTTGTATCAGTTTTCCATTGGATAGGAATAGGTGAAAGTGTTGGCAGGCCTTCAGCAGCAGCCCTGCTTAAAAAACCGAAGTACTCATTTTTAACCCCAATTGTTGTAAAATGTCTCTTCCCCACAGATTGATGGGGATTTTTTCAACTATAAAAGGAGTAAAAACTCCTGTTTTGCCTTCAAAAGTCCATTTCATAGGGGCAGCACTAACTTCAGCTGCTATTGATCCTCCTACTCCAGACATATAGGTATCTGCTTTAATCTTTGGCCAGTGACTGGGCCAACTGGCACCTTTAATAACTGTACGATCCGCACCTGTGTCTACCAATCCTTCCAATGGTAGGCCATTTATATAGATAGTGAGCATAGGTTGGTCAGCCGTTACTGCTGCTGTCCAGTATATTCCTGGATTTTGTGGTCTGGAGTCAGAACCTGGGTGACTATCACGAGGCTGCTTATTAGGATTCTGTATGAGTAAACCTGATGCTACTACGTCTCCTGGGTGATAAGTCACACATTGTCTACCTGTATTAGTGACTGGGATATTATCTACACATTCCCCAGTTTCCCATATCAGTGTGTGGATGGACACTCTATGTTGGCCAGTACACCTTTATTTCAGGAGGCCCAGGAATCCCATTCTAAATACCATCAGGCTGCTCGAGCTTTGCGCTTACAGTTTGGGATTACCAAAGAAGAAGCTAGGAGCGTAGTGAAAAGCTGTACAGCTTGCCTTCCCTTCCATGCTCCTACACTGCCTCCAGGGAAGAACCCTCGTGGTTTGAGACCCAATGAAATCTGGCAAATGGATGTGACCCATTATAAATCTTTTGGTCGTCTGTCTTTTATCCACATTGTGGTAGACACCTTTTCAGGATTCACTTTTGCCATACCAGCAGCAAAAGAGACAGCCCGAGTGGTCACTGAATTCCTCGTTCAAGCATTTGCAATTATGGGTGTGCCACAAGAAATAAAAACAGATAATGGACCGGCATATACCTCCAAACATTTTGAACACTTTTGTGCACAGTATAAGATTTTACACACTACTGGCATACCCTTCAATCCTCAAGGTCAAGCAATAGTAGAAAGAAGAAACAGGGACATTAAGACACTCCTCCAAAAACAAAAGAAAGGGGGAGCCATGGGTAACCCTAGAGAACTTCTAAATTTAGTTCTCTATACCATTAATTTTTTAATCTTTGATAAAGATGCACTGGCTCCAGCAGACAGGTTTTATAACCCACCAGAAGAACAGTGCCCAGTGCGAGCAGCTCCACTATCTTTAGATAATCGCCAGGTGATGTGGAGAGATCCAGAAAGTGGTGAATGGAAGGGACCAGATAGGCTAACTGCTTGGGGGAGAGGATTTGCTTGCATCTCTACATGTGGAGAAGGAATCAGATGGGTGCCGATGAGCCGCATTCGCCTTGTCCATCGCAGAGAGATGGAGTAGACCCTTGAAACAAAGGAGAAGACCCAAGAAATATCGGGTGGTTCTATTGCTGATTGTGCTCACCATTGAAAGAGCATAGCTGACAAAGAGACTGTTAAAAAGACTTTTAAAATCTTCAGGAATCATTGGATTTCCTAACACAAGATGGAATTGTTTTAGTTCTTGAAAAACCAGCGAGAATCATTGGATTCCTTAAGATGAAAAATTGTTGATGAGACCTTTTGCAATACTTCAGAGCTTACAAGAATTATTAGATTCCTGGCACATGAACTAATGGACAATGGAATCCTATTGGACTGTTTCTAGGACTTATGGACATGTGTAAATTTTCAGGATGATTCATGTTATTTGTTACATTACTACTAGCCTGTGTTATATTGCTATGTGCTTATGTAAATTATGTATAATGCCTCCCATATTGATGGATTTATGTATACCATGTATATCTGTTACAAAGTTCTGGCCCATATTGATGGATTTATGTGTACCCCCTCAGAAACCCCCTATGTTTTAAAACAAAAGAAAGGGGGAGATGTTGGAATCCTTACTAACTGCTAACTAATTAGAGTTGATCTAATCTTAGAAGAAGATGTTTTGGGCAGAACCTGAAACAAGGTACTAAGTAGAACTAATTAATATAAGGCTTGTGTTCACACCTTTACTCATTGGAGTTCAATGAGTTCACACCTCCCTTCAAGCTCGTTGGGCCAGAGAGCACTATGGGAGAAAACCCATAATCCCATTCTCTCAGAAGAGTCAGATAAAAGGCCAGCAATGAGGGCTCTATGGCAGAATACATTTTTTCCTCTTGGCTGGCTGATCGCGCTGGACTCGAGAGGAGCGACTCTGGTGCAGAGAACACCTTGACGGATTTCAGTGGAGCTACGCCAGAAGCCCTCTCTCCGCGGCAAGTTGGTGGCTGGGCTCCCCAGAAGGAGATAAGAGAGACCTTCCATCTCTGTCTTGGTTGGAGGTAGAGGCTGAAGGACAGAACCTTTGGATTTGGAGACATCCGAAGGGCTCCAAGCTTCTAAACTGGCTTTGCCTTGAGAAGAACAAGAACTCCAACATTTGAACTCATAACAACTGGCATACCTTTTAATCCTCTAATTGAGGCAATAGTAGGGAGGAGAAACAGAGACATTGACATTCCTTCAAAAACAAAAGAAAGGGAGGAGCCACAAGTAATCCTAGAGAACTTCTAAATTTAGCTCTCTATAACATTATTTTTTTTTTTAATTTTTGAGAAAGACGCATTGGTTCTGCAGACAGATTTTATAACCCAACAAAACGTCAGGGTCCAGTGCGAGCAGCTCCACTATCTTTAGATAATTGCCAGGTGATGTGGAGAGATCAGAAAGTGGTGAATGGAAGGGACTAGATAGGTAAACTGCTTGGAGCTCTACAGATGGAGAAGAAATCAAATGAGTGCCAATGAACTGTATTTGCCTTGTCCATTAAAGAGATAAACAGAAAAAAAAAAAAAAAAACTCAAAACAAATGAAGAAACATCTGACACTGAAAGAGCATGGCTGATAATGACTGTTACAGAACTTCAAAACCTGCAGGAATCATTGGATTTCCTGAAATTAAAAAAAAAAAAATGTTAAGACTGTTACAGAACTTCAAAACCAGCAGCAATCATTGGATTCCCTGAGATGAAAAATTGTAGAAGAGACTATTGCAGGATTTCAAAATTTACAGGAATCATTGGATTCCTGGCACATGAAGTTTCAATGGACAATAGATTCCTTTTGGACTATTTCTAGGACTTATGGACATGTATAATCTCTCATGTTGATTCATGTTATTTGTTACATCACTACTAGCCTGTGCTATATTGCTATGTTCTCATATAATTTATGTAATTATGTGTAATACCTCCCATATGGATGGATTTATGCATACCTGTTTTAAGAGTGAGCGCCTTCAGAAACCCGCCAATCTGATTTGATTTCCCATTTCCTTTGGTATTTTCATCTCCTTTCCTGAGCCGTCAGGGAGGGTGTGATCACTTCCTTTTATGGTGATTTCACCCCTTTTTTGAGCAATCAGGGAAGGCATGATCACCTCCTTTTTGGGGGTTCTCACCTCCTTGAGAAGTCAGGGAGGTCATGACCACTTATGTTCTAAAACAAAAGAAAGTGGGAAATGTTATGGGCCAGAACTCTGAAACAAGGATTCTTACCAAACTTACCAAAGTTGTTAAGTCAATGGAATTGATAAGAGACAATGGTTATTTAACATGGTATTTAATAGTTCTCTAGTTCAGTACATGTACTTAGTAGTTACTATACTTCTACAAGATTCACACCTTTGATAAGCTACCATATAAACTCAGATAAACTCAGCCACAGACAGAGGCCAGAGAAGACAGAAGACTGGAGGCTGAAGCACAAACCTTTGTATTGGGAGAGAAAGTGCACACAGAGGCAGAGAACACAAAGGACTGGCAACAGGAGCTCAAGCTCTTGGAACCAAGGAGAGAGATAAGCCTCTAAGAAAGCTAACCTTGTCCCAGGAAAGGAGACAAGACTTTGAAGGAGACAATCAAGGATTTGGACTTTAAGTCCACCTGGTGGTACTTGTGGTGATTACTGAACTAAAATGAAGACTGCTTTCAGGGACCCCCCACCACCACCCCTCCCCAAAGAAAACCCAACAAGAGAACATTACAAAGACAAAATTAAACTTCTGAGCTTACATAGAGCAGGGAAAAACAAATAGGAGCTGGGGATGAACAGTAGTCCTCTGGGGATATTAGGAGAAGATCTGAAGATACTAGGCAAAGGATTTCCCCTCTTTGACCTGTAAATACTGCCAAGGTTAGTGCCACTTAAACATTGAGTAGGGAGTCAGCTCTGGGATTAGTTAGCTTGGGCTGTCACCTCAGCCCCAAACACTAGAATATTCATTTCCCAAGCAGTGTGGAAAAGATTGAGGAAACCTCTGCTGATAAGGATTAACAAGCCTAGCTGTAAAATACAGACATGATCCTGGGAGAAAAGGAACTAGGACATGCTATGTAAGTGCAGAAGCACTGGGATAGGAAGACTGCTGGCTATAGGCATTTACAAGAAGGGTGGAGATCTTAGTTTATTGTTTTAAGCTAGAGGGGAGAACTGAAGGAGGACTTGAGGCCAGAGGACATCCCCCCAGCACAAGATGAGAGGTGATTGTGTTAGCAAGATCTTATTTCAAAAGAAAAAAAGGAACAAGCAAAGGAGAAAGAGCCCAACCATAGAGAGAACTATTCTGAATAGGGAAGAATCAAGTTTTAACTTGTAAGACATTTAAAAAAAGAAAGGCTCTACTTCTCTAAGTAATGTCAAGTGCACACATAGTCATGAAGAATTTATAGAAGAATTCAAGAAAGACTTTAAGAATCAAATGAGAGAAATTAAGAAAAAAAACAAACAAAAAAAGAAATTATATACAAAATAAAAAAAAAGAAAAAAAAATTCAACCAACAAGAACAAAATATCCAGAGTCACAGAAAATGACACTTTGAAAAATAGAATTAGGCAAAGGGAAGCCAGAAAAATCATAAAAAATCAAGGAGTAATAAAACAAAATATAAAGAATGAAAAAAATAGAAAAGAATATAAGATAAGAAAAACAACAGATCTGCAGAAAATATAAGAAGAATTGAACCTACCTGAAAGCTACTATCAAAAAAAAAATCTTTTTGCAATACGACAAGAAACAAAACTGTCCTGAAGTGTTAAAGCAAGAAGGAAATTATATAGAAAGAGGAAAAAAAATCTATCTGTTACCTATTGAAATAAAACCTATCAGGAAAATCTATAGCAACATCAATGGTAAATTTCAAAACAACCCAAATTGATGAGAAAATTCTACAAGAAACAACAAAAACAATAACAGTGACAAACAACTTAACTATGCAGAAACCAAAATTAAAATCACTCGTGATATCAGCAGGTACAATGAAAGCCCAAAGGCCTTCAACTACTATTTGTCAAAAAATCAAAAGAATTAGGGTTGAGGCAAAAAGAGTGTCCAGCACAAGTAACCATAATCCTGAATTAATGGGAAAAAAGACATTCAACAAACTGCTAGACTTTCAGCCTTTTGTTGTAAAAACAAAAAATGACATAGCATGATATACAAGGTAAATACCAAAGACCTAATATCAAGGAAGTCGATAAGGACACACTGTTTGTTTTATATTTATAAATTTAAACTACATGTCTGTGGTTATAACTATATAGGTTATCAAGAGATAGAGGTGAGTGTGATAGGATTATAAAAAGCAAGATCATGTGGGAAAAGGTTTGAACAATAATTCTATTATACGGTGCAAAAATTATATGAAGAGGTAGAAGAGTAAGAACTGATATAGTGGAATTAGATATGGGGGAGGAGGGTTAGCAATTCTGAAATCCTACTCACATTGGAAATTAGCTAAAGAGAAAACAATACATATACATGATGGAGGGCATAAAATATTTCAGAATTTAAGAAATAAGAGGGAAGTGGGAATAGAATAAAGTGGTATATGGAAGGGTGTGTAGGGGAAATAAGATAAGGTGTTTAAATTATATTTATCCCATTACCATTAAAAGGTTGTGTCAAAAGATAAAGGAAGCATCCTTTGAATCGGGGTGGGCTTGGCGAGGGAAGTTAAGCCAAACTAGCAATAGAAGTAGAAGAGTCCACAGGGCTGGGAAAAAGAGATGTCCACAAACAAGAATCAGGAGTAGAATTTTCTAGGGGAAAAATCCAGGAGTAATAATTATTGATCTAAGACAAAAGTGAAAATTAAAATAGATTTGCACAAAAGAGAAAAATAAACTACATCATATCAGTCATATTAATATTGTTTTAGACTATTTAAAACAAATTACATAATGTCAGAATATGATTGTGAAATAGAATATGACAAGTTGGTGGGATTTATAAAAAAATATGGAAAGTCTTAGACCTGAGGAGGAGGAAGTCAGAAGACAAACATGAATGGATATGAATGGATATCTGTATATTTGTGTGTGATTAGAAGTATCCACGTATATATGTGTCTGTATATGAGAATGTGTATATGTGGGTGTGGTGGGATGAACAGACCCTAGCAAAAAATCCTGTCCCTGGGAGTAACCTTATGTTTCTAGGTGGGCCCTAGGCAGGAATCCTGGCAGGATTCCATAATTCCTTAGTGGGCCTTTGTTGCATTTCTCCTGTGCACAGGATATTTTGTATCAATAAAGCTACCTTGAACTGATGCTCACAGTTACTTTATACAATAATCAGGAGGCCAAGCTACAGATGCACAGCCCTGAGGTTATTCTGTATAAACACTCCTTAATTAAGAATATTTAGTATGTCCTGCCTTGAGTCCTTTCCTATAGAAAGTCCTGTCTTTCCCCTTCTAAATTGCTAGTTCTGCTAAAGAGTTTAGCCTGCCTTATGGCATCATAATAGAGCCTTTTGTCCCTTGAATCAAAGATGACCCTAGTTTGTGAATTCTTTCTGGATGACTCCCCACCTTCAAGACTTAGTGTATCCTCCGTAATGTGTATATATGGGGACATATATGTGTGCATGTATGTATGTAGGCATACAAGTATGTAAGTATACATAAAAATATTCATGTTTAACTGCATCCCCCTTGAGGGGGAAAGAAAGCAAAGAAAAATAATGGGGGAAAATGTGCACAGAAAAGAACAAAACAAAAACCTATTAGGAAACAAAGAAAAGATGGACACTTCTGAATAAAATGTGTTCTCCCAGAGTTCTAAATGAAATGTATTCACTTATTATATATATGTATTCCCTTGAAATGTTGTGCAAATGATAATGCCATTTTTTCTTTTTTTTCTATTGTGTCACATTAAAAAAAAAAACTATTTTAAAAAGAAAGGACTGAGAACAAAATCTTTTAAAGGTGCATCAGAAGTCATCATTGGTAACTTTGGAAATGATATTTTAATGACATAATCGTAGATTTCAGAGCAGTTTAAATTGATGAACAGATGCAAAGTGAGGTAAGGATAATAGTTGTCCCCGAAAAAAAAAATGAAAACAACTCTGAAGTATTACCATTTTTTTGATTATCTCATTTTGAAAAATCCTAGCTCCAACCTAAGAAAAAGTAAATGAAGAACGTATGAATTTCTCATTGAAGAGTGGATGTTGGAATACAGAAACTCAAGATTATATATTTTTTTCAGTTTTAGTTATATTGTTAGGTTTTGCTAAACTTGTTTTTTATCTGTATCTATGCATGTCTGTGTATGTCTATGCATATATCTTTGAATAACAGGGAGTTGGTTCAGTGGTGAGTGTTGGGGAATAAATTTGTGAATGACACAGGTTATAACTATATATTTCAATATTTCTCCCCTCAAATAATTTCAGTGATGAAATTCACTAGGTTTTTTTTAAATATATATTATTTAAACTAGTAAAAGTAATTTGTTTTAAGTAATAATCCTTTTGGAAACACTATGTATAGTATGATTTCCATTATAAAAGAATAACTGTAAAATGGTTTAAAATCCCCCTCCAATTCAAAATTCTTAAACCAGGATTAACATCGTCTTTTTCATAAAAGATTTTTGTTTTAGAATTCCCAGAAAAAGTGCTTTAGTTGCATGTATGAAGCCTTGATTGTATGACTTTACCATCTCTTTTCTCACCATTTTCAGAAGAGGGAACACAAATAGAGTCCAAATAAAACTTGGTGGAACCCAAATTATAAATGTATCCTTGAATTGAACTCCCCTACCTTTGCAAAATTAAATTTTTATTTTTCTTCTTTAATAGTAGAGAGAATTTCTCCTGAAAACAGGAAAAGTAATGTGTTTTAAGGTCTTGTGTATTTTATTCATTGAAGTGAATATAATATTGACAGCTTTTTTTCAGTTATTCTCTTTTGTGTCCCCTTTTACAGTTTCCCATTCATCACTATTTGAATATTTTTTTGTCATTCAAAATACATAATTGTGGTTATTAAATGACTGTATGTGTTTTTATTTTGTTTTGAATTTTGTGCTCATATTAATTCAGAGAGGTATGCAGAATTTTTTGTTTTCTTATACCAATCAATTTTAATTCTTGGTTTTATTCTTATTGATTGGTAATATAGAATTCCTTCAGTCAGTCTCACCTTATCAGCTATTTCAGGCATCTCCATAAGAATACTCTGAAAAATGTTCTTTGAACATAAACATAATCTCTTCTTTTGACTTGTTTGCACACTACACTCCATTTCTTTTATTCCAATAAGGTGAAGATAGAAACAGATGAAAAGTACATTGATTTCTGTAATTTCACAAGGATACTGCTATACTGATTTGTAATGATAATCTACTGTTCTGAAACCCCACCAATACTACATTAGTTTACCTTGTGCTAAACAACTTTCCCCTTATGGCAAATCTGATGTATTTTTTTTTCCTTCTTCTACAGTGTTTAACTGTGGGAAAGAAACATTGTTAGATAAAGCAAAATATATTATTTTAAAAATGAATTTTAGTTAAAATTTTGAGTTTGAAATCCTATTACTTCCTCCCTTCTTTCCTTCCCCTTCTTCCTGAAATAGTAAGCAACCAGATTCAAATTACACTTGTGCATTAATGTAAAATATTTCCATTTTAGTCATTTTAGACAAGAAGACTAAAATAAAAGGGAAAAAAATGAAAGAAAGAAAAAGTGAAAAATACCATGCTTCAGTCAATATTCAATCAAGATCAGTTCTTTCTCTGCAGGCAGATATTTTCATCATTTGTCCTTTGGGATTATTTTGATTTATTGGATGTGTTTGAAAATATTTGTGAAATAATTGTTACTCAAAGTTCTTTATCCAACAATATTCCTGTACTACTTCCTGGTCCTGTTCATTATGAATCAATTCAGGCCTTACCAAGTTTTCCTGAAATTAACCTGCTTCTCATTTCTTAGAGCAAAATACAATAATATTTCATTATAAACATATACCACAGCTTCTTTGGCCATTCTCCAATTAATGGGCATTCCACTTGATTTCTAATTCTTAGCTACCAAAAGAGCTGCTATAAATATTTTTGTACAGAGAGATCCTTTTCTAAACCTAATAGTGTTATTGCTGGGTCAAAGTGGAAGCAGGTTTGATATCCCTTTGGTTATTATTCCAAATTGCTCTTCAGAAAGATTGATTCAATTTACAACTCCATAACAGTACTTGTAGTGTCCCATTTTTCTCACATCCCCAACTATTTTTGCTCATATTAGCCACTCTCAGAAGTGTGAGGTGATACCTCAGAGTTGTATGAATATGCATTTCTCTGATCATTAGTGATTAAGAAAATTTTTGTATGATAATAATTTTGATTTCTTTGTCTGAAAATTGTCTGATCAGATATTTTGTACATTTACCAACTGAAGAAGACATAGATAGCTTGACAAATTTTTATTTTGTAATGCTCTCGGTCTTTGGTTCTAAATTCTTCCCCTAGCCATCAGTCTGTTCATTAAACTATTCTTTGATATCTTAAGTTGCAGGTGGTATGCCTCTTTATGTGTAATCACTTACCTATTCAGCTAACCCAACTTTGTTAATTTTTATAGAATGGAGTTGAAATTTCTTGAGCAAAGCCTGCCAGATTCTTTTGTAGTTGAAGCCCAGCCTGGAACTGACAAGGGTAACTAGTATGTTACTATATAGGTGTCAGGGGAGAGCCTTCTAATTCCCTTCTATTTATCACTTTGGGGATTTCTCCTCATCACCTGTCAATTACATTGGAACTATTTGCACTGGACACTGTCCTGTTGTGTTAAAAGGCCTGTATTCTCCCCAACTGTAATCCCTTGAGGCTATGTTGTTGGTGGATCACACCAGAATCCTGAACTTCTAAAGCCTCTCTGGGTATAACCTGAGCTGCTATCATGCCCCATCTGTCTTTTGATTGATACCTTGGAGCTGGGCCTTGCCTCTCATTTCTCTGGGTCCATCTACATTCAGAGGCCCAGTGAAAGCCTCGGTTGCCCTTTGGACATGGAGTTTTGGGTCTCTCACCCTGTCTTGTCATTCTCATTCTCATAAGATGAGGAATGATCTAATTTCTCCTGCTGTGAAGTATCACACTCAGAATTGTACTTAACTCCATTTTTATCTGATTCTTCCTGCTTTTCAATTATTTTAGTTAGCACCTCTGCTTCCTGCACTTTCTTTTTCTTCATTCGAACACTTAAATAATTTCTTATAGCCAAGTGTAATAAATTGTATCTATAAAGTATATTTTAAAAATTGAGCTTAGGTGAGAACTATAGTATTCAACTAGTTGCTCTCCACTAACTTCCACTCATTTAGATCCAATTGCCTAAACAGATATTTTGAGCATTCAAAATGTTCTGTTTTTTTTTTTTTTTATCTGTATAGCAGTTTTCAACAGTAAAAAATATTGTAGTATTCACCTAGTTGTTCTCCCAGTAACTTCCACTAATTTGGATCCAATTGCTTAAACAGATATTTTGAGCATTCAAAATCTTTTTTCTTATCTGTATAGCAGTCCTTCAACAGTAAAAACATTCACAAATAAGAACAAATAAGGAAATTGCCTGATCAGATATTTTGAGCTTTCAAAATCCTCTGTTGGTTTTTTTTTTTCTATCTGTATGGCAGATTTTCACCAGTAAAAACATTGCCACACCAGAAGAAACAAGAAAATTGCCTGATGTGATATTTTGAGAATTCAAAGTGCTCTTTTTTTTTATCTGTATGGCAGTTTTTCAACACTACAAACATTGCCACATAAGAAATCAGAAAATTGCTTGATCAGATATTTTGAGCATTCGAAATACTATTTTTTTTATCAGTGTGGCAATCGTTCAACAGTAAAAACATTGCCACAGAAGAATAAATAAGATAAGTACCAGTTCAGATATTTTGAGCATTGAAAATGCTCTTCTTTTTTTGTCTGTATGGCAGTCTTTCAACAGTAAAAACATTGCCAGAAAAGAAATTAGAAAATTGCCTAAATCAGATATTTTGAGCATTTTAAATAATGTTTTTTTTTTCCTGTATGGCAGTTCTTTTACAATAAAAATATTGCCACACACACACAAAAAAAAGAAATTAGAAAATTGCCTGATAACATATTTTGAGAAAGCAAAAAGCTGTTTTTTTCCACATCTGTATGGCAGTCCTTCCACAGTCAAAACATTGCCACATAAGAAGAAATAAGAAAATTGCCTTAGACATTTTGAGAATTAAAAATGCTCTGTTTTTTTTTTTAATCTGTATGACAATCCTGCAACAATAAAAACATTGCTACACAAGAAGTAAGAACATTGCCTGATCATATATTTTGAGCATTCAAAATGCTCTGTTTTTTTTTGTTTTTTTTTGTATGGAAGTCCTTCAACAACAAAAATGTTGCCCCCCATGAAGAAATTACACAGAGGGATACCACCAGGAAATTAAAATATCTAAGAATAGAGGACTGATCAGACTATTGGATAGGGGAAACATTTCCCTCACCTTTCTGTTTTCCTTCTAATTTTTGGTGCATTGGTTTTGTCTGTCAAAACTTTACCTCTTCTTATGAAGCAATTTTTTTCTGTCTTGGTAAATGCTGATCCAAGCTGGCGTTTTTTTCATAAATACCACCAATTTTTCCTGCCCTTCTGGTAGATGTCCATTTTCTTGCCATCACTCAAATCTTTCCATAAAAATAAATAAATAAATAAATAAATAAATAAAAACTTATCAAATTAAAGATCACCTTATCCACAAGAAGAAAAACTAATCAATCCCTAAATTTTTAGCTACCAAAAGAGCTGCTATAAATATGTTTTACTGAGAGATCATATTCTAGAACTTATAGTGTTATTGCTCAGTCAAAGAGGATTCAGGTATGATATCCTTTTGGTTATTGCTCTAAATTGTTTTCCAGAAAGGTTGATTCCAAAGTCTTGGGACAGTAATTATACGTATTGAGCCTGGAAACTCTGGCAATTCCTCAGGGATGAGTATATCCCCACCCCAACCTTGGGTGATACTGTAAAGGGTGCACTCTCACTCCAAGCCTGGGAACTGAGTGGGCACCTGGGAACTGATCCAGTTGACCATTCCTTTTACTCTGGCATTTGAAGATTGAATTCAGGGAGAGTAATGGCCTAATTCAAGCCCGGAAATCTATTTAGTTCTGGATTTGGGTCATTCCTACTGTGGTGGGTAATAGCTATATCAGAGCAACAGTGAAGAGAATAGCAGAGTAGTTAGATGACAGCAGCAGACTGGCATGGGAAAATAGAATGTCTCTGGACAATGACTCTGTATAGGTTATCGGCAGAGGAAGGGGGAATCTATGTGATGATTGGTGCTTCTTGTTGCACTTTCATTCCAAATGCTCCCAATGGTTCAGTGAACAAAGCCCTGGAAGAATTCCCTTCCACTATTATCATTAGAGTGAACCAAGATTCCTGGATACACACTTGGTTAACACAAGAGTGAGCTAAAGAAAGGTGCCTCTGTGATGACTTTGGGAGTCGTTTACAATCCAATCCCTGAAATCCTACAGCCTCAAATTCCGCAGTGTATAGAAAATATATCTTTTGGAAAAATTAGTGAAAGGAGTTATGATGGTGAAAATCAAATAGAAAAAGAGCCAGAGAAGGATTAGACTAGAAATGAGAAAGTTTCAGCATGTTAGAATGAAAAGAGCATGGCCTGGAAAAAAGAATTGGAAAGTGTGGGAATTCTGGAAACAGAATAATCGCTGGCTGCTTTTAAGTCCTGGCAGGAAACAGCTATCTCCCAATAATAGGTTTTTTACCCTTTTCTGATTCACAGAGGAAAGAGGAAAGATTTGGGTGGGCTGGGAAAAATAATCAAAAGGTAATTGTTTCTTTTGGAAAATGTGGAAATGAGATTTTACCTGTAACTAAAAGTTTATTTTGAAAAATGTTTAAAACTAGCTAAGAATGACAAACACTGTGTATAGAAAAGTGGGGGTGAATTAAAAAACAAATAAACAAAGATTATCTCGATTCAGGTTTTCACTGTGAAAGCCTAGAGACCTGAAAGGATGAAGGTTTGTAGAGGTGAAAGAGAACAAAGAAAGCAGTTGGCAATCAAAGAAGGTAGACAAGAAACAAAGGGAGCAATCAGGATCTTTTTCTGGAACTCCTACTCAATTGTAAATTTGTTAAGTTTCTCAAAACCATCTTTGAGTAAGATTATCATCCCTAAGAAAATAACTTGTTTAGTTACATAGGTCATAATGGATGTATGAGTTTTCTGATAAACTACAACTTTGTTAAATAGGAACAATTTCTAATGATTGGCTTTCACACTAGGAATGTTGATCTTAAGGCCTTCACCTTAAATATCACAATGAGTTGTGCATTTTATGTGATGAATCTCTTATTATTACAATGATATAAGCCAATCACTATTGTGTGCAAAAATTTTGAATTTGTTTATTTTAGGCATAACACCTTAGAAATTTGTTTACAAATATTGAAAAATTACTACTGGAAATTTAAATCTGTGTTTAAGCAAAGGTTTCCCTGATAGCTTACTGAACCTAAAGAGGTCATGTTTGGCTAAGATGTTCTTTTGATTTTTGTTATGTAATTTGTAAGTTTTGTTTTGTGAAATTATGATTTCAATACAAAATTAATGTAACTAATATGTATCAGATTATAAACTTGATTTAGAATATGAAATTTCAATACAAGAAAAATATAGATGACAGTTTGGTTATTGCTTCTGAAATGTTTTTTGATAAAAATAAGAGATTGAAAATTGTATGATTTCATGGTTTTACTTTGAATCAGTTGGGAGTATAAGATGCCCTGGATTGGGCCCATCCTACTCCTTTTGCAGAATACGGTGATAGACTCTAAGAACACAGCCCCTGCCTTAGAGCCCCTGCTCGTTAAATGAAATTCCTTTAGCGTTAATTTGTCCTATTGCTTTAAAAAATGTCTCATGTTATCACAGAGTAAATAACTGAATATTTGTTTTTTACTTGTCAAGTTTATTATATCTGTTTTATGACAAAAGTCATTCGTGATGCCATATTAAGGATTCTGCTACTTAGGAATGGAAGAAACTTTAAAGAGGTTTTTGTTAGGACTGCAAATGATTACTTCCAACAAGGTCTCCATTTGTCTTTAGAAAAATGTTTAATATTTATTAAGTGCATGCATAATGGTTTCTTTGTTTAATGAATATAACAAAATTTCATCTGTAGCTTTCTTGAAGTATAGAGAGCAGGATGTTAACCTCATATTCCTGCTCTTAGTTTTGATTGCTGTACCGGCTGCTACATGTGTTAGACTTGTAAGGTTTGTTGTATATAAACCTGAAGTCTCTGACTAGTGAAAATTGTTATTGAGATGAAATCTCTTGGGACTGTAACTAATATTTTATTGAGTTTTGAAGTTGGGAATTATTCAATCAGCAACCCATCACTTGAGGAAAATATTATAAACTACTCAGAGAAACGTGATCCTGAACTGTAACAGGTGGAGATCTGTATCTGGACAAGAGTTGGTAGGACAACCTTGGCCTCCACTCAAGGTGGGCTCCTTCTCACTCAGCTTCCCAGTTGTGTTTCTTTGAAAAAGAACCCATCTGATTTTTCCTGAGTTTGGCTATATTAGGGACTGACTGATTATCAAATTGGTTATCATGACTGGTTATCAAACTGAGGTAAGGATGTTTTATCCTGTTATGTGTGTGTTCCCAGGCTGAGGTCTGATGAAGAATATTTGATGGTATTATAATTATGCCCTTGTTTTTTCTTCTGATAGCAAATTTCTATAATCAGTGCAACGGGTCCATAAAAGCCATGAACACAATTCAATTATGTAGTATCTTACTGTTTTTCATCTGACTATATGAGATCATTATATGCTAAATTATTAGGTGAATGAGTATTTGGTCTAGTCCTATTTACTAGATATTTATTCTGTATGAAATAAGGTCCTTAAATGTTTCCAAAATAAGGTAAAAACAATTAACACAATAGTCTGTGAGGCCTGTTATTTTATTTTTTATTGAAATTAAAGCTGAAAGAGCTTTAACAATTGTTTGTACTGTCTCCTGTGATGCATACATATTTCTTTACATGAAAAGTTACAAGTCAATCTATTTTGGCTTCTCTACAGTTTATTGCAGTCTTTCTGGCCTAGTCTTTCTATCTCAGGCTTTCCAAACTTCTATTTGTTAGATTTTTTTTTTATTCTAGGTTTTAGTCAGTTGCAACTGCACTGACCACCTTCAGGGATCTGAATCAACCCATTGGATACTTCAAACAGTAATAAGCTCATCCACCTTTCCTCATCCCCCTAAAAAATGTGACCCTGTTGGATGATGCAGCTCTACAGCCATTCTCAGCATGAAGTAGTTTAAGAAGATGGGATCATCACCCCTGCCCCCAAAGGACTTTGGGCTCCATTGGTTTGGGGAGGAATCGGGACTGATCAGTGAATGGATCCCAAAATATCCAGTGTCTGGATAGGTTCCCTGTCACAATGTATTGGAGACTGAGCTTGGGAAACATATCACTAAAAAGGATATACCATTAAGAATTCAGTTTGCCATCTTTCATATATACATATAGATATATGATTAGCCATAGAGAAGTAATGACAATGAATGCTTGTGCCCTGCTGGAAAAATAGAATTTTATAGAACTACACAATTTAGAATGATGTTTGTTTGTTATAAGAATAGAACATCTAAAAAGCTTCAGAATAAGTTAAACATATGTTTTGAGAATGGGTTTAATAACTATAGATGTCTTAGAAAGATTTGTGATTATGGTTCTTAAACCCTGAGGAAAGTCAAGTAGAATTGTTAAAGTACTCTGTAAAGAATCTGAACAAAGCCACCTCAATATCTGTGCTACTGGTTTTCCCATCCCCCAGATGGTACTATTTCCTTTAGGTATAGAGAATCACATACCTAATCACATCTATCTATTCCTTCTATCTTGGCATTCAAAGAAGAATGCAAGACCAAATAAGAAAGTATTAATCCAAGGGTAATACCTGGTGCATTCAAGACTAGAAATCCATTTAGTTCTAGATCATTACTATTCTGGGGGGGTAACTACTATTGAATAAGTTACATTAGAGAGTCAATGAAGTGTATTGTGGATCATTGGGATACTAGACACAGGTTATATAAACCATGAATTTGTTTGAACCAATGTGACTGCTGCTATTGAATAGCTGGCAGATGAAATTGCGTAAGGTTTACAAAATCCAAGAACTCCTAGATTCCCTTGCTTACATCATCCTTAACAAGCAAATACCCTTAGACTATTTAATAGCTGCAAAAAGAGGAGTGTGCATGGTCATAAATAATATTGTAGTTCTTTAATAAATCAAGTACCATTGAATCTAACATAAGTCAAATTATTGCACATTGGATACATGAGACCCAAGGACAATTGTTTTCCTCAGTTTTCAGGATGGGACTCAATATGGAAATATTTAACATGTCTATACTATAGTATTTTAATATATTTGTACTCTGCTTTGGGCATTGTCTTGTGAATTACCTTTCAACAATGGTTTCAAATTGCAAGCTTTTTCTCTGTATAAATAAATGTTCATGATGAGTTGAAGTCCTGTTGTTTTATGAGACCAATTTGAAGACCTGTCTAATTCTAGGAGGGAATTGTAAGGAATCCTAGCATCGAATCCTAAGTCTTAGCCAAGTTTCTCAGTGTAACTTGTTGCTGAGAACATGAGAATGTGCTTGACATTATCTGACGAATATCTAGGAAAAGCACAAAGAAGTTGAAAAGCTAACTCTTCTGGTAAATTAATTAGTATCCTTTATTGTCTGGCCAGTTCCTTGAATAAACACAGTCCTACTCAATGAATGAAGACATTTTCTCCTTGGTGGGTTTCTTATGATGAAGTATCCTGCCAGAGACCGTGTCCTTGGAATCAAAGAGCTACATGCCCTGGAAATCAGAGAGCTAAGAAGAATGCAGTTTCCCACATATAAATTCTGAAACTATAAACAAACTATTCATCCCAAACTCCTGAGACAAGATAATGTGTGTCCCAGGAAATTGGCCCTATCAGCCCAGGTGCGAGATAACGGCCAGGCTCCAGGATGTCTGCCATACATCTGGTGTAACATTCTTTTACTTTGCAACCCCCCCATTCAGAAATGTATTTAACCAAACCCTCTTCACTCATTAAACTGAGACTTTGTTTTCACCCCAACTGGTCTCCCTCCTCATTTCTAACCCCATTACTTTTCAGGCCTAGCCTTACAGACAAATGCCAGCCTCGGAGCCCACACTTTGATGACCTGCAGGACGGGTCAATTGGCGCCCAACGTGGGGCCCCGAGGCTGAACATTTGCCCGGCAGATTAAGAAGAGGTAAGAAGAAGCTCGTCTGGACCCCTACGAGATCGCTCTACCGCAGAGAGCCACGCAGATCGCTCTACAGAGAGCCAGGCAGATCGCTCTACAGAGAGCCACACAGATCGCTCTACAGAGAGCCACGCAGATCGCTCCACAGAGAGCCCCGCAGACCGCCCCACGGAGAACCCCACAACTGAAAGGTGAGTAAGCATCTGCCGCATTCATGGGAACTAGAAAGAGGAGTAAAAATTCCCCATCAGGGATCTTTGAGATCCCTCCCCCATCAAGTCTATCTACCCCCCACTTCCCAAAGAAAGGACTCCCCCCGTAGAAAGCAATCTCGCATGCCCCATCTTCCCCGCCCCCCAACCTAAACTCCCTGTAAAAACTCAGAATGCCCTTAGTGCCTCAGACGTTGGTGAATTAGAAAGTGAGGCTGCAGGGTATATTCCACCTCCTTACAGCTTGCCCTTTCTTACTGCCCCGATAATTAATTACCCAAAGCGGTGAGACCCTTGAAGAATAACCTCCCCTCACTCACAAAAATTAAAAACCCCACCCCTGCACAGCTTGCTTTCCCTGTGTTAAGAAGCCAGATGTGTTATATGTTTGTTTAATGTTGTAACTGTGTAGTCTGTGTGATGTGTGTTCTATGTTCTGTGTAATTTGTCTGTTTTATTGGTTGGAAAAATTTTTAAGAACATCGTTGCAACTATGCTTACTAAAACGGAGCTCCATGTCTGTCTGTGTGTGTCTGTGTTAAAAGTTAGCAAACTTGTAAGAGATAAGGATTCAGCCTCTGTGTGCAGGCTTAGCAAATATCAAGAAGCTTGAAAAATCTTTCTCTCTCCCTCTCTCTGTCTCTGGCTGACTGCAGCAGCCTGTGAGACAAAGGGAGAAAAGTGAGAGAAAGGATTGAAAGGGATTTGGAATTTCGGAAAGTTAAAATACAGCCCCTAGTCTGTTTTTGCTGATTTAAAAGCTTTGTCAAGTTTAAGAACAATGATTAAGAAATTTGGGGATTGGTTGTTTGAAAATTTGCTTGTGATTTTAAAAAACTTTTAACCTGTTGTACTAATTTTGTAAGTACATGGATTTTAGCTATTTTAAACGGACAGAAAAGGTTTTTCCCCTTGAAACAAAGCCTACTAGAGTAAAGAGCAATAAAATTCAAGCTTACCCCGGCCTGGGCAATAAAAAGCTCTGGAGATAAGATGCTAATAGCTGTTAGAAGAAAGGTGGTAGAAGAAAAAACTTTTAAAAAACAGCTGTATTAGTTTGATTCAGTTTGTTACCTTCTGAAATATATTGAGTTATTTGTTAACATAAGTTATATTTTAAAACCAGCTTTGCTGGACATGTGTGCGTTTTTGGAGGTTCAGGGAGAAAGAGAAGGTTGGAAATGGGTGAATTTGGGAAGAAACCTGATATTGGGAAACTGATGGGTTAAATCTTGAAAAGGATCCCCATTAGGAAATTTGAATGGGGAACCTGAGGGAAGTTTCTTCTAGGGGGCAGGAGTGGGGGAAGGGTGGCCATGTGGAATCCTCTCCTCCCCTCACCCCTGTAGAGTGTGTTACTGCCGTTTTTTTTTTTTTTTTTTTTTTTTTTTTTTTCTTATCTGATTACGGCCAGTTCAGCAAACTGATTTTTAAGGACATACTTTTAAGTTAATTGATTGAATATTTGTTTCTTGATACATAAATATTTTCTTGGTTAAGAGATATGGTCATAAATGTGATCCATATGTTGGTACGAATATTTCTAAAAATTTAATTGCTATGTTAAAAAAAAAAAAAAAAACTTCTTGAATTCTTTTATGTGAAATTGGGTCTTTTGTATAAGTTTAAATTGATTGTATTGGGTCATCCTGAGGTTATTTAAAGGGCCTCTGAAAATAATAGTTTTTTTTCTTTGTCCTTTTGAAAATGTTTCTGTTATGGACAATATGCAATTTGGGATTATTTTTCTATGTATTGGGTATTTTAAAAGCAAAATTATTTGTATGTATAATGTTCACTCATGTAACATCTACCCAGATATGATAATTGTTCTAAGTTGTGAACTTACTGAGACAAAAGTTCTTTCTGTTATTACTACAAGGTTATGATAAATAATTGTTTAAGAGTTATCAGAAATTTGATTAATGACATCTGTTATTGGAGGTAAAAGTTTTGGGCTTAGAGTTAATTAGTTAATGCTGTTTGGGAGTTTTAAAGCTCCACCCTCTGACAGTTACTGGGACAATTGATAAGCAGTTAAAACTGAACTGCTTATGTTATGTTTTAGTTATGTTCTTGCATTTTTCCTTTTGTAACTCATCTCTCTGATCAGAGCAATGGTCAATAGAACTGTTAATGTAATTCAGTTATGTCATGCCTTTCTATTTTCAGTCTGTTCATATGTAATTATTGTATCCTAAATGCTTGGGCAACTAAGTATTTCGCCTAGTCATCTGTCTGTTACTGGATATTGGTGTTTTATTTCTTTAAGGTTTCTACATGATACGGGGACAATTAACAGGGGTCTGTGAGACTTCACTGATGTTACAACTTGGGACTGCACCCGTTTGCTTGGCCTGTAAAGCAAACTCATTTCTTCACATAGGAAATATTTTGGCCTCCTCATATTTTGCAGCAGTCTGGTGAACTGAGTCTTTCTATCTGAGACTGATCTAATCTTTGTGCTAGATTTGTGTTTTTGCTCTAGATTTTGGTCAAATTACAGATATTGGCCTGCTTCTGGAACCTGGATCAGCTTTGATCAGCTTTGATTGTCACCACGGCACACACCCACTCTGCATGGAATGAGAGCCTCCTATCACTTCACAGCCTGAAGCAGCAGTTTGTACATGAGACCATGGACTGGACTCTGCATCGAGTGTACTTTGGACTGATATAGGAGACTTTGGGAATGGTTGATGACTGACTGTTAAACCTTGCCTGGACCATCTATTAATGTGTGCTTAAGATTTGGGATGGGATTTGTTAAAACTGTGTAATTATTGCTGTTATGTTTGAGGGATTTTTAGGAAATGCTACTGTATTAGCCTGTTATGTATAGGGATTTTGATTCACTCTTGGGATTTATATGGGCAATGGTCATTCGATAATTCCTTTCCATGAAAAAAAAAAGGGGGGGGGGGAAGGAAGAGGTAGAACATTGGAGAACCTGGTATATATTTTTTCTAAATACCTGAAAGAATGGGAATGCCTAGCTCCTATTCACTTTGCCTTAAGCACTTTTGCCCCACCCCCTATCACTAGTTCAGATTGAATTTGGATGCTTTAGTCTTAGAATCCCTTATTTTGTTAAAACCTCAACATCAACGAGCCCATTGGAGGCTCACTGAGATTTAATGACCAATTGCTAGAAGAGCCTTGGTACCGACGGGTCAGGTCTAGGCTATGCCCCCCCTTTCAGCAGGCAGTGGTCTAGCCAATGACGGGATTAGTGTGACCCCGGGTGGTGGATGCTTTGAGGTTGACTTATTATTTTTTAATTTTGGAGCCATGGCAGTAAGACCACGCAAGTGCCATGACGGGCAACCTCGAGAGGTCAGGCCACCCACTTAAGACAGGGTTCGGCATGGCGTACCCCCGAGTTGGTATGGCTGACCCCGATGACCTAAGACAGCATTTGGTTGCATGCATCCTCCTTTCTAATGACTGGTGATACTAAGACATTGTAACATTGGTTGTGTGTCAACACTCGCTCCCCACAACCAGAAGCCGGTCACATAGCCTAAGACAGGCCTCCCACCCGTGCATAAATAAAAAATAAAGGGGGATATGCCAGAGACCGTGTCCTTGGAATCAAAGAGCTACATGCCCTGGGAATCAGAGAGCTAAGAAGAATGCAGTTTCCCACATATAAATTCTGAAACTATAAACAAACTATTCATCCCAAACTCCTGAGACAAGATAATGTGTGTCCCAGGAAATTGGCCCTATCAGCCCAGGTGTGAGATAACGGCCAGGCTCCAGGATGTCTGCCATACATCTGGTGTAACATTCTTTTACTTTGCAACCCCCCATTCAGAAATGTATTTAACCAAACCCTCTTCACTCATTAAACTGAGACTTTGTTTTCACCCCAACTGGTCTCCCTCCTCATTTCTAACCCCATTACTTTTCAGGCCTAGCCTTACAGACAAATGCCAGCCTCGGAGCCCACACTTTGATGACCTGCAGGACGGGTCAGTATCCTGTACCTGGAAGATTACTATGTCTCAAGAATCAAATAACAAAATGAAAATACTTAGCATAGTGCCTTCTCAGCCTGCAAAAATCCCTTTATAAAATAGGACTTCTGAGGATTTAGATTAGGAAGTCTTGTACAAAATTGCTCAGCAATGGCTCTCATTCAACACCAATCAAATTCAGATATTGGAGCTTCCTCAGTGTAGTGATTGATGACTCATGTATGTTTGTTTTTGGTTTGTTATAGTGCCCACTTTATTAGTTGTGTATGGGGCTATGAATTTCCTCTTCCTTTATGTTTTATTTAAATCAAGATTGTGAGCAATAATAAACTTATAACACCAAGACCGTGTCTGTTGAATGCAAAGCCCAGCCAATGGGAGAAAAGTCCAGGGGTGGGTGGAAACACTGTGTTAGAGATCAAAGTTTTGTGGTTTATTAAGTTCCTTGCATTCTTTTGCTGACCCCATTTTGATCGACACCAGGAGTGCCCTTATGAGAAAGCAAATTCTTTTTTGCCTCTCCTATGTCATAATTGATTAATTAGATGGGGAGCGGGGGTGGTAAGGCAGACCTTTCCCACACACTTTAAAGAAAAAAATGTGAACCAAAGAAGAGAAGACACTTGTTCCTCTCACTTTCTTTTGGATGTGAGTAATACAAGAGGGTTGAATATTGCCTATAGTTGTAAACTTTTTTTCAATAGTTTGACTTTTTTGGCTAATGCTTTTTGCCTTTTGTAAAATATTTCAAACAGTCTGTGGAGATCTGTACAAGGGAGGTGCAATACTTGGAAAAATATTGACAATTTTTATAGCAAAGTTACCAATAAGAATACATTTTAGAAAAAAAAAAAAAAAACAATACTTGAATATTAACAGCAAGAGGCAACAGAAAGTAAGCCAGGACAAGAAACGTTCATGTGTATACATATAAAAGGTAAATTGTTGAGATGTTTTAAGGGTAGAAGTCACAAGATTTAACAACTAATATGATATACAAAAAGTGAGTGTTACATTAAAAAAGATTCAGGAATGACTGTACTCAGAGAGCTGTAGGACTGACCTAAAGGCTGTGTCCTCAGTCAAAGGAAACAAAACTTAGTGGAGAGAAGAGTTTTAAGGAAGATAATTTGGATGTATTGAGGATGAGATGAATTTTGAGTAATAACGTTGCTTGAATATTTAGATTTGGGTATATTATGCACAGAGATATTCATATACTTAAAGGGATCTGATGAGATGACAAAGTATAAATATAACAGCATAAATTGCTAGAGAACTTTCAACTTTATTCAGTGGGAGATTTCAATTGATCCCACAGAGAGAAAAAAGATATGTGCAACTCAGAAGAGGAAACCAGGAGAGTGCAGTGTCATACAGTGAGTGAAGAAAATCTGTGTAAAAAAGAAAAGTTTACTGCAACCAAAGGAACAGGGAGTCAAGGAAGAACATATCAAGGAAGGACAAAGACTGAAAAATGTATATTTGAAAATTAAAACATTTTTGCATATTTGGGCCAGAAAAATATGAGCAGGGAAGAGGGATCCATAGAGTACATTACTACATAGCTGATTACTACATAACTGATGTGCACATCCACACCCACACCAACCCTCTCTCCCTCCCACACATATGGAATTAAAAAAGTCTAATCGTTATAGAGAAAATTTCTGACCTTGCCGAAAAATGATCATGCCACTTGAATCATTGATCGCATTATTGAGAACATGTTGGACATATATGAAGGACAAGAGAAAGTTAACTAAATACAACCTGAAAACAAAGTGAATCAGAGCTTGACTTAACAAACCCTGTGATGATATTATGTTCAGATACTGAAGAACTGATTTTGTATCCAAAACTTGGCTTAACTCTGGGGTCAAAGAAATGCAAAAAGTACATCAAAGAGTTCCCATACAGGTGGAAAACAAGACAGCAAGAGCCATATATGGTAGATACGTAGAAGATAAATGTAAAACGACTTCTGGCCAAGATGGCGGAGAGGAAGCACACTGCTGTGTAACCTCCGCGTTTTTCTCTCACTATCCATTTCATTTCATGCCTCTGAATTAATGCTCGATTGAAAAAAAACATACAACTAGTTACCAAGAGAAACCATCCTTGAGACTCGTCAAGAAAGGTCTGTTTTTGAGCCAGGGTGGGGACAGTTATTAGATCGGAAGCAGCCTGCGGGCAGCAGCGACAGCGAGAGCAAGGAAAGCGGCTCTGAGCCTAGCAGAGCGGAGAGGGGGTGGGGCGTGATCGCAGCCATCTCTGCGGGGAGAGCATCGCTACAGGACTGGATACTTTGCTCCGGCAGCAAGTCAGCAGTCCAACAGAGAAGCTAAAAACACCGGGGCTGAAGAATACAACCCCAAACAGGTGGAGTCTCTCGGGTCCTGGCCACCCCTCCCCCACAGTGTCTCATCACGCTCTCGGATCTCAGAGCGCAGTCACAGCACAGTCCTGCTAGTGCCTCACTGTTACCCTGCCCCTACCCCAAAGAAAGCAGCTCCATTCAAGGGTTTTTTTCTTCTGTTTCTTGGCTAGTTTGTCTTTGATTATTAGACAGAATGAGTAAGAAACTGAAAAAGACTTTAACCCTTGACAGCTTCTATACAGATAAAGAGCAGAATCCAAATCCTGAGGAGACTAAAAACAAACAGTCTCCAGGTGAATCCCCAAAGGAGGAGATCATATGTTCCTCAGCACAGATGAATCTCATGGAGGAAATTAAAAAGGCTCTCACAAGAGAGCTAGAAGAAAAATGGGAAAAGCAGAGTGAGGCTTGGCAAAAGGAGAAGGAGGCTTGGCAAAAGAGCCTGGAGAAGTCAGTTAAAGAGAGAGTGGATAAAGAAACCAAATCCTTGAAAAATAAGATTGGTGAACTAGAAACAGAAAATAGCTCTCTAAAAAACAAAATTGGGAAATGGAAAAAAATTCCACAGAACAAAAGAACTCAATTGGACAATTAGAAAAAGATCTTAAAAAAGTGAATGAAGAAAATACTTTACTGAAAATCAGGGTCAAACAAATGGAATTGAATGACTCGAGGAGACAAGAAGAATCAGTCAAGCAAATCCAAAAAAATCAAACAATGGAAAAGAATGTGAAATAACTTCTGGGGAAGACAACAGACCTGGAAAACAGATCCAGGAGAGACAATTTGAGAATCATCGGACTCCCAGAAAAGTATGATGAAAAGAAGAGCCTGGACACTATTTTCCAGGAAATTATCAAAGAGAACTGTCCAGAAGTCATAGAAACAGAGGGTAAAATAGACATTGAAAGAATTCATCAATCCCCTACTGAAAGGGATCCTAAAATCAAAACACCAAGAAATATAGTGGCCAAATGCCAAAACCCTCAGAAGAAGGAAAAAATACTGCAAGCAGCTAGAAAAACCCAATTCAAGTATCGAGGAGCAACAATAAGGATCACCCAGGATCTGGCAGCATCATCACTAAAGGGCCTGGAATATGATATTCCGAAAGGCTAAGGAACTTGGGATGCAACCAAAAATAACTTACCCAGCGAGAATGAGCATCTTTTTCCAGGGAAGAAGATGGACATTCAACGAAGTAAGCAAATTTCACCTATTTTTGATGAAAAAGCCAGAATTTTTAAAAAATTTGATCTACAAGTACAAAACTCAAGAGAAATCTAAAAAAGTAAAGATTAATCTTGGGAACTATATTTCAGCTATAAAGATGTATAAAGAATACAGATATTCCTTGTTCTAGAAACTAGATGTGGAAAGGACATTGTACCAGAAAAAGGGGAAAATGGGGGTACTACATTTCATAAAGAGGCATAGGAAACCTGTTATATCTGAGAGAAACAATGGAGAGGGATGAATATAGTGAGTATTTTACTGCTTTCAGAATTGGCTTTAAGAGAAAAATTTTAGACATATTCAATCTATGGTGAAACTTCTCCCACTTCATTGAGAAGTGAGAAGGGAAAAGTGAAAAGGGAAGGAATAAGCTAAGTGGAAGGGAATACAGAAACTGGGAGGGAAAGGGGTAAGATAGGGGGAGGAACTCTAAGGGGGGGAGGGATACTAAAAAAGGGAGGGCTGTGAGAAGCAAGTGGTGCTCACAAGCTTAATACTGGGAAGGGGGGTAAGGAGGTAAGAAGGGAGAAAAGTACAAACCGGGGTTAACAAGATGGCAAGTAATACAGAATTGGTCATTTTAACCATAAATGTGAACGGGGTAAACTCCTCCACAAAGAGGAAGCGGTTAGCAGAATGGATTAAAAGCCAGAATCCTACAATATGTTGTTTACAGGAAACACACCTGAAGCAGGGAGATACATGCAGGTTAAAGGTAAAAGGTTGGAGCAAAATCTATTATGCTTCAGGTGAAGTCAAAAAAGCGGGGGTAGCCATCCTGATCTAAGATCAAGCTAAAGCAAAAATTGATCTAATCAAAAGAGATAAGGACAGGCACTATATCTTGTTAAAGGGTAGAATGAATACTGAAGCAGTATCTATATTAAACATATATGCACCAAGTGGTGTAGCATCTAAATTCTTAAAAGAGAAATTAAGAGAGCTGCAAGAAGAAATAGACAGCAAAACTATAATAGTGGGAGATCTAAACCTTGCACTCTCAGAATTAGATAAATCAAACCACAAAATAAACAAGAAAGAAGTCAAAGAGATAAATAGAATACTAGAAAAATTAGATATGATAGATCTCTGGAGAAAATGTAATGGGGACAGAAAGGACTACACCTTCTTTTCAGCAGTTCATGGAACTTATACAAAAATTGACCATATATTAAGACATAAAAACCTCAAACTCAAATGCAGTAAGGCAGAAATAGTGAATGCATCCTTTTTAGACCATGATGCATTGAAAATTACATTCAATAAAAAGCCAGGGGAAAGTAGACCAAAAAATAATTGGAAACTAAATAATCTCATACTAAAGAATGATTGGGTGAAACAGCAAATTATAGACATAATTAATAACTTCATCCAAGAAAACGATAATAATGAGACATCATACCAAAATGTATGGGATGCAGCTAAAGAGGTAATAAGGGGAAATCTCATATCTCTGGAGGCCTATTTGTATAAAATAGAGAAAGAGAAGGTCAATGAATTGGGCTTGCAACTAAAAATGCTAGAAAAGGAACAAAATAAAAACCCCCAGTCAAACACTAAACTTGAAATTCTAAAAATAAAAGGAGAGATCAATAAAATTGAAAGTAAAAAAACTATTGAATTAATTAATAAAACTAAGAGTTGGTTCTATGAAAAAACCAACAAAATAGACAAACCCTTAGTAAATCTGATTAAAAAAGGAAAGAGGAAAATCAAATTGTTAGTCTTAAAAATGAAAAGGGAGAACTCACCACTAACGAAGAGGAAATTAGAGCAATAATTAGGAACTACTTTGCCCAACTTTACACCAATAAATTCGACAACTTAAATGAAATAGAAGAATACCTCCAAAAATATAGCTTGCCTAAACTAACAGAGGAGGAAGTAAATATCCTAAACACTCCCATCTCAGAAAAATAAATAGAACAAACTATTAATCAACTCCCTAAGAAAAAATCCCCAGGACCAGATGGATTTACATCTGAATTCTATCAAACATTTAAAGATCAATTAACTCCAATGCTAAATAAACTATTTGAAAAAGTAAGGATTGAAGGAGTCCTACCAAACTCCTTTTATGACACAGATATGGTACTGATACCTAAACCAGGTAGGCTGAAAACAGAGAAAGAAAATTATAGACCAATCTCCCTAATGAATATTGATGCTAAAATCTTAAATAAAATATTAGCAAAAAGACTGCAGAAAATCATCCCCAGGATAATACACTATGACCAAGTAGGATTTATACCAGGAATGCAGGGTTGGTTCAATATTAGGAAAACTATTAACATAATTGACTATATCAATAACCAACCAAACAAAAACCATATGATCATCTCAATAGATGCAGAAAAAGCATTTGATAAAATCCAACATCCATTCCTAATAAAAACACTTGAGAGCATAGGAATAAAAGGACTTTTCCTTAAAATAGTCAGGAGCATATATTTAAAACCTTCAGTAAGCATCATATGCAATGGGGAAAAACTGGAACCTTTCCCAGTAAGATCTGGAGTGAAGTAAGGTTGCCCACTATCACCATTATTATTCAATATTGTATTAGAAACACTAGCCTCTGCAATAAGAGTCGAGAAAGAGATTAAAGGAATTAAAGTAGGCAATGAGGAAACCAAACTATCACTCTTTGCAGATGATATGATGGTATACCTAGAGAACCCCAGAGATTCTACTAAAAAGCTATTAGAAATAATTCATAATTTTAGCAAAGTAGCTGGATACAAAATAAATCCCCACAAATCCTCAGCATTTTTATACACCACCAACAAAATCCAAGAGCAAGAGATACAAAGAGAAATTCCATTCAAAATAACTGTTGATAGCATAAAATATTTGGGAATCTAACTACCAAGGAAAGTCAGGAATTATATGAGCAAAATTACAAAAAAAGTTTCAACACAAATAAAGTCAGACTTAAATAATTGGAAAAATATTAAGTGCTCTTGGATAGGCCGAGCGAATATAATAAAGATGACAATACTCCCTAAACTAATCTACTTATTTATTGCTATACCAATCAGACTTCCAAGAAAATATTTTAATGATTTAGAAAAAATAACAACAAAATTCATATGGAACAATAAAAAGTCAAGAATCTCAAGGGAATTAATGAAAAAAAAAATCAAATGATGGTGGTCTAGCTGTACCAGATCTAAAATTATATTATAAAGCAGCAGTCACCAAAACCATTTGGTATTGGCTAAGAAATAGATTAGTTGATCAGTGGAAAAGTTTAGGTTCACAAGACAGAGTAGTCAACTATAGCAATCTAGTGTTTGAAAAACCCAAAGATTCTAACTTTTGGGATAAGATTTCATTATTTGATAAAAACTGCTGGGATAACTGGAAATTAGTATGACAGAAATTAGGCAAGGACCCACACTTAACACCATATACCATGATAAGATCAAAATGGGTCCATGACCTAGGCATAAAGAATGAGATTATAAATAATTTAGAGGAACATAGGATAGTTTATCTCTCAGACTTGTGGAAGAGAAAGAAATTTGTGACCAAAGATGAACTAGAGGCCATTACTGATCACAAAATAGAAAATTTTGATTATATCAAATTAAAAAGCCTTTGTACAAACAGAACGAATGCAAACAAGATTAGTAGGGAAGCCACAAACTGGGAAAACATCTCTACAATTAAAGGTTCTGATAAAGGCCTCATTTCCAAAATATATAGAGAACTGACTCAAATTTATAAAAAATCAAGCCATTCTCCAATTGATAAATGGTCAAAGGATATGAACAGACAATTTTCAGATGATGAAATTGAAACTATTACCACTCACATGAAAGAGTGTTCGAAATCACTATTGATCAGAGAAATGCAAATTAAGACAACTCTGAGATATCACTACACACCTGTCAGATTGGCTAAGATGACAGGAAAAAATAATGATGAATGTTGGAGGGGATGCGGGAAAACGGGGACACTGATGCATTGTTGCTGGAGTTGTGAACGAATCCAACCATTCTGGAGAGCAATCTGGAATTATGCCCAAAAAGTTATCAAACTGTGCATACCCTTTGATCCAGCAGTGTTTCTATTGGGCTTATATGCCAAAGAGATGCTAAAGAAGGGAAAGGGACCTGTATGTGCCAAAATGTTTGTAGCAGCCCTGTTTGTAGTGGCTAGAAACTGGAAAATGAATGGATGCCCATCAATTGCAGAATGGCTGGGTAAATTGTGGTATATGAATGTTATGGAATATTATTGCTCTGTAAGGAATGACCAGCAGGATGAATACAGAGAGGCTTGGAGAGACCTACATGGACTGATGCTAAGTGAGATGAGCAGAACCAGGAGATCATTATACACTTCGACAACGATATTGTATGAGGATGTATTCTGATGGAAGTGGATTTCTATGACAAAGAGACCTAACTGAGTTTCAATGGATAAATGATGGACAGAGACAGCTACATCCAGAGAAGGAACACTGGGAAACGAATGTGAACTATTTGCATTTTTGATTTTCTTCCCGAGTTATTTTTACCTTCTGAATCCAATTCTCCCTGTGCAACAGGAGAACTGTTCGGTTCTGCAAATATGTATTATATCTAGGATATACTGCAACATACTTAACATATAATGGACTGCTTGCCATCTTGGAGGGGAGGAGGGGGGGAGGGAGGGAGGGGAAAAAAACGAAACATAAGCGAATGCAAGGGATAATGTTGTAAAAAATTACCCTGGCATGGATTCTGTCAATACAAAGTTATTATTAAATAAAATAAAATTTAAATTAAAAAAAAAAAGATAAATGCAAAACAATCTCAGAAGAAAAAAAGTTAAGTGAAAAACAAATGCAAACAAAGATTGGCCCAGCTGTACCAAATCTAAAATTATACTGTAAAGCAGTGGTCATGGAAACCATTTGGTATTAAGAAAGAGAAGTTGATCAGTGGAGCACCTTAGATTTACAAGACATGCTAGTCAACGATTAGAGTAATCTAGTGTTGGATAAAAACTCCACCTTCTTGGATAAAAACTCACTATATGACAAAAATTGTTGGAATAAAAAAGGAAAATAATATGGCAGAAACTGGGCACTCACCAGCAGTAACACATTATACCAAGATATGGTCAAACCAGGATCATAATTTAGTGATAAAAGATGCTATTGTGAAGGCAAAGGCAAGATGGCAGAGAGGACACACATAGCTACACTCTTTCTTACCCTCAGACTACTTCTTTTATGAAAGGCCTCGGATTGTCAGACTGTCAGAGCCCACCAATATTGGGAGTACAACACATTACCAACAGAAGGCCTTCCCCCAAATCAACAGAAAAGATCAGTTTTTGCTCATGGGCAGCGACGGTTAGACCAGTCACAGCGTCAGGGAAATAGGCAGTGAGAGCACAGAAGGCAGCTCACACTGAGCAGACTGGAGGGGGGCGGGGTGTGGTCTCAGATGTAGAATTGGTTAATTGGTAAAAGAGGTATAAAACTCCAATGATAAAAATATCTCCTAAAGAGCAGATTTGTGAAACTTAAGAAGAGGTAAACATAGTTGAATGAAGAAACAAATTCTGTTTAAATTAAGAACGGGACAAATGTGTGTTGATGCCTGTATGACACACCAAAAAATACAATGCAGCAAAACATTGCCACACAAGAAGAAATAAGAAAATTACCTGATCATATATTTGGTGCATTCAAAAAAAAAATTGTGTGTGTGTGTGTGTATGGAACATTTTTCAACAGTAAAATCATTGCCACATAAGAATAAATAAGGAAATTCCCTGATCTGATCAGATATTTGGAGCAATCAAAATTATCTGTTTTTTTTTTTTTTTTAATCTGTCTGGCTGTCCCTCCACAATGAAATCATTGCCACAAAAGATGATATAAGAAAATTGCTTGATCAGATATTTTGAGCATGCAAAATGCTCAGTTTTATTTTTCTTTATTGCAAGCCTTCAAATTCAAAATATTGCCAAAGAAGAAGTGAGAACATTGCCTGATCAGGCATTTTGACCATTCAAAATGCTCTGTTTTTGTTTTTTGTTTCTTTGTTTGTTTGTTTGTTTGTTTGATTGTTTTTTGTTGGAATCCTTACTAACTGCTAACTAATTAGAGTTGATCTAATCTTACAAGAAGATTTTGGCCAGAACCTGAAACAAGGTACTAAGTAGAACTAATTAATACAAGGCTTGTGTTCACACCTTTACTCATTGGAGTTCACAAGTATGCCAGCTTCACAAAGTAAACTTTCTAACTTCAAGGGAGTTCACACCTCCCTTAAAGTTCTTTGGGCCAGAGAGCACTATGGGAGAAAACCCATAATCCCATTCTCTCAGAAGATTCGCATATAAGGAGAGAGAGCTATTCAAGAATACATTTTTTTATTCTTGGCTGGCTGGTGGCAGACGAAGAGCTTTCAGAGGATAAAGCTACGAGTGAGAGTTCAGTGGACAACCAGATTCATCTTCATCTCACACCACTGTAGTTGGTGGCTGGGCTCCCCAGTAGGAGACAAGAGAGACATTCCATCTCTGTGTTGGTTGGAGGCTGAAGAAAGCAGAGGCAG